>NW_004524806.1:3549923-3552975 GCF_000260255.1 Octodon degus
GGGGGCGGGGCTGGCTGGCATGTGGTGCTGGGGGATTGAACCGCGGTCCCTGTGCTTTGCTAAGCTTGTTCTAAGTAGGTGCTTTAGACCACTGAGCCACCTCACCAGCCCTAGGCAAAGTTTCTACCACAGAGCTATATGCCTAGCCCTTTTTATTTTATTTGGAGATAGGATCTTGCTGAATTGCCCAGGATGACCTTCAGCAGTCCTCCTATCTCAACCTTCCAAGTAGTTGGGAGTTATAAGTGTGTGCGACCATGCTCAACTCAGTGTTCTCTCTCTCTCTCTCTCTCTCTCTCTCTCTCTCTCTCTTCCCCCCCCCTTGTCTTTTTGAGATAAGGTTTCATTATGCATTTCAGGTGGGCCTTAAATTCACTTTGTAGCCCACCTAGTTGGGCCTCAAATTCACAGCAATCCTTCTGCCTCACACTTCCAAGTGCTGGGATTGCAGGCATACACCACCATGCCTGATTCAATGTATTCTTTTTTATACCTTGCTTCTTTCATTCAATGTTATGTTCATGAGACTAATTCATGATTTAATATGTAGCAGAAGTCAAGTGTAGTGGTACATGCTTATAATTCCAACACTTGGGAGAATGAGGCAGGAGGATTGCCACAAATTTGAGGCCAGCCTTGACTACGTGGAGAAATCCTGTCTAAAACAAAAAAACAGAAAAACAAACAAAAAAAAAGGAGCAGAGTTTCACTGTTTTTCATTGTTGTATATTTTGTTATATGAATTTACAAGGGACTGGGGAGATGGCTTAGTAGAATAAGTGCTTACTTGGCAAGCACAAGGGCCTGAGCTCAATCCCCAGTTCCGCAAAAAGAAAAAAAGAATATACAATTATTCAGCCAGTCTACTGAGGATAAATGGAGGGATTTGTACAATTTGGGGCACTATGAATAAGGAAGCTGTGAATATGTTTATAAATGACATTTATTGGACCTAAAAATCTCATTTTTTTTGACATTTATTTATTAATGTATTTAGTACTTGGACTACAGGGTCTCATTACACAGATCGGGCTTGTAGTGATCCTCCTGTTTTCAGCCTCCCAAGTGCTGGGATTACAGGAGCATGCCACCGTGGCCAGTCTCAATCACTGTCTCAGTGTGTCCTGGGGGCGGGGCCAGCACAGCACCCTGGGGATCAAACCCTGGTCCCTGCGTCTGCCTAAGCGGGCGCTTTAATCCACTGAGCTATCTGGTAGCCCCTAAAATCTCATTTCTAATGAAAGGATGCACAGAGGAAAAATTGTTGGTCATAGAGTAAATAGCTTTTTTTTTTTTTTTTTTTGAGACATGGTCTCTGTATGTAGTTCAGGCTGGCCTTGAACTCACTACATAGTACATAGCTCAGGCTGGTGTCAAACTCGTGGTGACCCCTCCTGCCTCAGCCTTCTAGAGAGCTGGGATTACAGGTGTGCATCACCATATCTAGCATGATGCTCAGTTTTACAAAATACTCTCTAAAGGATTTCCAGACTGGCCATACCAGTTTTATTTACCCTACCATTAGCAGCAGTATGTGAGTCCCATGGGAGTACAAAATGTCATTAAACTCAACAAGCCTGCTGTGGTGGTGCATGCCTGCAGTCCCAGATCTCTCGAAGGCTCAGGTAGGAGGATCACAAATTCAAGCCCAGGACAGGCAATTTAGTGAGATTGTGTCACAAAAGGAAATTAAATAAATGAGAGGGCTGAGGAGATAGCTCAATGGCATAAGTACCTCTCTGGCAAGTGCAAGTTCCTGAGTTCAATCCTTGGCACCAGTAAATAAATAAATAAATAAATAAATAAATAAATAAAGGCTGAGGATGTGGTTAAGTGCAAAGGTCCTGGGTTTAACCCTCAGGACTACAAACCAAACACAAAAACAAAAGGCCTCTAATCAACGATTGCATGTAAATCCAACCATGATGAATTTGTGCTTTGGAATACTTGCTTCACAGTATTTTCTTGTCAAGACCAAAAGAGGAGAAAGCATCAGAAAAATCTCAAAGGCTGTGGGGCAGGAAAATGACATCATAGGTCAGAATTAGAGTTGTTATTTTATTGGGAGACTTGGAGACAGTTATCATGTTGGGCCTCAGTTTCCTTATCTCTAAAAATAAAGCAGATGATGTGACCATTTCTAACATTCCTTTCTGCTCCAAAGGTCATGATTCCAACATGAAAAATGAGGATGTCCTAATGTTAAGTGAAAGGGTAGAAAGGTTACACACTGCTACTTCAGAAAATATTGCCCAAAGGCAAGAGCTGAAGGAAAAACACAGTGCTTGGCTTATTAGATTGCACACTTATTTTCTTTCTGTTTTTGATAATGTTTTAAAATCTGTGGTCCATGTGAGTTTTAAGAAATTTTTAAATGTAAACATATATTTGATATATCAACATAACTTGATATTAATATGCCATATTAACACAATTATTTTCTATTTTTATTTATTAAACTGATAAGAATGTATACCACATTTGACCTTAGCAAAAAAAGCTAAGAAACAATCTCTAAAATCTGAGGGCTAGGGGTGTAGCTCAGGGTACAGAGCCTGCCTGGCAAGCACAAAGTCCTGAGTTAATTCTCAGTACCAATCAATCGATCATCAATCAATCTTATATATTCTCTCAATACACCTTTCCCTTAAATTTTTTTTTGTGGGGTGGTTGTGATGGTGTTACTCGGGAATGAATTCAGGGCTTTCACATCAATATAAATCCACAGCCTTTTTTACAATTTCCAAATTTTGGCTCCCCCTCCCATTTAATTATTTGTCTTTGGGCTGGGGAGATAGCGCAGAGGTCAAAGTACTTGCCTGGCAAGCACAAGGACTCGAGTTTGATCCCCAATACTGCCTGTCATGCCAGCCCAAAATCAGGTGTGGTGGTGCATACCCATAATCCTAGTACTAGGGAGGGTGATACAGGAGGATCACTTTGAGTCCCAAACTGTATAGAAAGGCTATATATATATATATATATATACAATTTTAACTTTCCCCTTGCTTATCCTTTTAAAAGAAAAGGGAGATGACAAAGCCCTCTACAC
>NW_004524806.1:3553075-3557549 GCF_000260255.1 Octodon degus
TTTGTCTTTCCTGGTAGATTCATTCCTCTGGGGCTCATGAAGTTGTAGTCTTTCTTATCTCTTTCTAAAATGTCCTTCAGAACATCTTGGTGGTCATGCCTTTCTTCAGGTGTTCTTTACCATAGAAATATCTTATTTATCCATCAATTTTTTTGTCTTTTTGAGGCAGGGTTTCACCGTGCAGTTCAGGCTGGTCTTGAGCTCTCTTTGTAGCCCACACTGGCCTGGCCTTGAACTCACAGCATTCCTCCTGCCTCCACCTCCCAAGTGCTGGGATGATAGGTGTGTACCCCCACACCTGACTCTCCATCACTTTTGAAAGATAATTTTACAGGTACGTAAGTCTGAAGGGTTGAAGGTTGTTTTGTTTTAGACCTTGAAACTTCTCTCCAAATTCAATCTGAGGGTTTGTAAAACATCTGATATGATTCGGATGGGGTTTCCCTTATACATTATTTGTTTCTCTCCTCTAACAGTTTTTAATAGTCCTTCTTGTATTGAATTTCTGGAATCTTGACAATTATATCCCTTGATATGAACTTTTTTTTGTACCAGAGATCACACTCAGGACTTTGTGCTTGCCAGGCAGGCAAGGACCCAAACCTTGCCACCTAGATATATCTCCAGTGATACAGACTTTTTTTCTATCATGGATAATTAAAGTTCTATAAGCCTCACTTAACTGTTTATCAAATTCCATTTTCCTGCTTGGAGAATTTGCTACCATTACTTCTGTGAACAGGAAGTTTGTAGTAGATTCTGCTTTTTCATTGACTCTGGTCAATCTTATTTTTCTTTGCATCATCTAACAGATGTTGGATTGAGTTTTTCATGGTCTCTTGCTACTTTTTCCTCACTATTGTTAAGAAATCTTGGCTGAGCACGGTGGAACAAACCTGTAATCCCAGCATTCAGGAGGCTGAGACAGGAGGATCACTGTGAGTTCAAGCCCACTCAGGCCAGCCTAAAATGCATAGTGAAACCCTGTCTCAAAAAGAAATAAGTTTTTTTCATGACCACTAATTGCAATCCTGTCTTCTAGATGTGATATTCTGTCCTTGCTTGTGTACTTCTGCTGTGTATAATTTCAGTGGAATTTTAAATCTCCTGGAGAACTGCTTGTATAGTTTTACAGATTCTATTTCTTTCCTATGCTGGGTGTTTAAGATTTCCACCATTTTCTCAAATTCCTCTATTTTTAAAAATCTGTATCTGCTCTTGAGTCATTAACTATGTCTTTCATTATGGTCACCATCTCTGTAGTTATCTGAGAAATTATTTGTGATTTGACTTTTTCTAGAGCCTCATTCATTGGCTTTGTTACTTCTGTCACTACTTCACGGAGTCCAGGTGGGTGGCTTCAAATTGTTCTACTTCATTGTTCCCTGGGTTTGCCTTTGGTGAGTTAGAAGTCTGAGGTAGCATTTTGCTTCCATGACTTCTCATTTTCTATTTTTTTTCCTTTTGTTTAATTCCTGGGTTGATGCTTATAAAGTTGCTTATGGTAGGTAGCTTTATTTGGTGGTATTTTGAATCTTTAGGAAATGACTACTTCTCAGAGATGTCTTCCAGGTATTGATGGATTTTGGGTTTTGAGTCTGTTGCAAGATCCTATCTTTTCAATTTATTGTGGATGAGAAGTTGCTGCCTCTTTGGCCTGGCACTTGATTCTTTGACACTTGCCTATAATACTGTTTATGACCCTTAAGCAATCGCAGTCTTGGAGTACCAGTAAGAATGATTGGAACAATTATGTCACCTTGAGTAAAGCAATACAATCAGCAATAACAATATTATCAAATACAGCCTAGAGTTGGGGATATAGCTCAGTGGCTTAAATGTCTGCCTGGCAAGTGCAAGGTCCCAAGTCCAATCCCTGGTACCACCCAAAAAAAAAAAAAGGCCTAGAATATTACAAACTATGACAACTATTAATTTTCCACCTTTAACTGTATGAACTATATTTGTGGTTATATAATAAAATATAAAACTAACCAAAAAATTGTATATAAAAAATATGCCCTCAGTATGACAATTTGGCCCTTAGGGAAGGAAATTTAAAAAGGATTGGGAGAAAAAAATAGAAAAATATAAGAAGAGGAAGAGATTAAAAGCAATACTAGAGGGAAAAGGAAGATTATAGAAACTAATGAAGAAGATAGGAGGGAAAGAGAGAAGGAAGAAATAAAAAACAAGAGCAGAACAGAACAACAAAAAATCCTAGAAACAATGTTCACACCCATAAAAAAACAAAAACAAGGAAAAAAGACAAACACAAACAAACAAAAAAAAAAGAAATGTCTACTTCAGGATATGTCCCTGCTTTTACTGGTAGCCAGAATGCACAGACAGAGCCCAGATCTGTTTTGATTAATTTCAGTCAAGTTTGACAAAACAAAACAAAACAAACAAAAAAAGGGGGGGATACAAATGAATGACCATTTTGTATCTGTATATTCAAAATAGTTAGGATAGATATACAGCTACTTTCTCTTAATTCAATGAATACAAAGATGTGTTCTAATAATGTTTGTGGACAGAATACCATGTCTGCATCTTGTACAATGAATAACCACTAAGACAACAATATACAATGTATTAATTATTGAAACTGTCCTACTAATCGGTTTTCAAACTGTCTCATTGCTATTTGTTTCTCAATAAAATTATTTTTAAAATTTTTTAAAAATTAAAAAAAAGATTTAACATCAGGGTAGTGATAGTGAATAATCCTAGTAAGCCTGAAGTTCCACTGAAGTTCAAGCTGGTTTCTGGCTTTGACACTAGAACCCACTGTCTTCAGCCTGCAATACTCTGTGTGTCTCCCTGCCAATGTAAACTCAATTTCTTGACCTCCTGCTGATTTCAACTCAGTTCTGCTTCATCCTGACACAGGGAGCTGCTAGATGGAACCAGTCTGGAGCTGCTCTGAGTTTAAGCTCAGCTGGCCCTTTTCCAAGATAGCCAATTATCCTGTCCTGTGGAAGATCTCAACCCAAAAACTTATCAGGCACTGCAATCTTCTGTGTCCACTGCTCCATTACACTGGTGCATTCCTCCACGGAGGCTTCTGGGGTCATCAGTAGGCACCATGTGCCTGCAGATTTGAACCTCCCCTCCCAAGCAGTGAGTCAGAGTTCAGGGAGAAAGCACCACTTGCCACTTTCTTCTTCTGTACTCAGATCTCTCTCTTTGTGTGGTGGATTGACAGACAACTAGTGGCTCTAATACCAGCAGCACAAGAGGCAGAACTGGAGAGGAAGAGGTGGGGTGCTAGTAGGGAGCTATAGAGAGCTGTTAGTTTTCC
The DNA here is from genome assembly GCF_000260255.1 of Octodon degus. Lineage (NCBI taxonomy): Eukaryota > Metazoa > Chordata > Mammalia > Rodentia > Octodontidae > Octodon > Octodon degus. Next base: position 3,556,383 of record NW_004524806.1, read on the forward strand.
TGGAGGATCTTGTCATCCTTGATTTCCTGAAGAATTCAGCTGTTCTTATTGTCAGAGGAGCTCGGAACCTTGTTGACACTGAGAATGGCTATCGTTCACTTTGAGGGAACTCTGGTCCTTACTCTGAGCATCACTTTTTGACTCCGGAGGGGAAGATGGTACACTGTTCAGTCTCTTGGAGAAGTCTGTCATGCTGGCTTTCCTGGTATAGACTCAACTGTTCTCATCAGAGGAGGATCTTGGAACCTTGTCAATGCTGGAGATGGCTGTGGTACCTTTTAGGGGAGCTCTGATTCTTTCTTTGAGTGTCGCTTCCTGCCTCTAGTACTGGTAGCACAGATGTTTCAACCTGCTGGCACGGACTTTCTAGCTTCCACCACTGACCTTTGGGCCTTCACAGAACAGATCTGTGAAACAGGTCTGCATGAGTCATTATCATGAGCTGTTGGCCTCCAACTGGACTAAATGGGGGGCATTGTTATGGACTCTATGTCTTCAGATGGACACATATAGGACATTGCAATGGAATCCAGGCCCTTACCTGGATTCTTTTGATCTTTAGTGTATGGACAGATTTCCTGCATTCTCTTTGTAGATGACCCTTTGGGTGACTATTATAAAATAATTTTATAAATTATGTGTCCAGTGTTATTTCCTTGCAAACCCTGAGTACAACACTTTGTTCTCCTCATGGGCTTCAATGATTGATTCAGATCCTTGCTGAGTCCCAGGGACCTACTTCCATCCTTCTTCTCTTCTCATTGTTATATTCCAGTCTCTGGACACCAAGCCTCAGAGAGGCAGTTTCTCTGTTCTTCACCTCTCCACCATCTTCCCAGGGTCTTTATATTTAGACAGGGTCTTTCTAAGCTCCTAAATATCTTGCCTTAGCTTCTCAGAGTGCTAATATTATAGGCATGTCCACAACAGTTGGCCTTAACTTAACTACTTTGAAGACTTCTATTTTTTTTCTTATAAAACAAATTCTTTGGGGGCTGGAGAGATGGCTCAGTGGTCTAAAGCACCTACTTGAAACAAGCTTGGCTAAAGCACAGGGACCGCGGTTCGATCCCCAGCACCACATGCCAGCCAGACCCGCCCCCTGGTGGGCTGAGCTGGCCACACACACACACAATAAATAAATGTAATAAATAAAAATAAATAAAT
>NW_004524806.1:3557649-3564554 GCF_000260255.1 Octodon degus
TAAAACAAATTCTTTGCAGTGCCAAGAATAAAAGCCATCGCCTCATACATGTTAGGTAAGCAGTCTACCACCAAGCTACACCCCAGCCCCTAAGCTTCTTAATATTTATTTAGTAAATACTTATAGAACAGCTTTTTGGCTTGGCTCTGAGGACTGGATGGCTGAACTAGAATGGTACTTTAGTATCTAGGAACGTATCACCTGCTGCACAGGGACAAACACATAAACAGAAGGGATAAGCGCATGTGCTAAGATTTATTTTTTGGCACCTTGGGAAATTATAAAAGGAAACTGGCTCACTTTGTGATGGTAAGGAAGGCTTCCTGGAGGAAGTGGCACTTACGTGGGACCTGAAAGATGATTCAAAAGCATTCCGGGGAGATAGCTGGAGAGATAGCTCAGTAGAATAAGTGTTTGCCTGGCAAGCACAGGGTCCTAAATTCAATCCCTGGTACCGCAAAAAAAAAAAAAAATGTCTGCTTTCTTTTGGGCCGGGGAGATGGCTCAGTAGAATAAGTGCTTGCCTGGCAAGCGCAAGGGCTTGAATTCAGTCCCAGGTTCTGAAAAAAAAAAAAAAAAAAAAAGTATTCCAGGTAAAGGAACAGGAATGGGGAAAGCATTCATTGCACAGGAACCAGTCAGATATAGCAGTGGGACCTGGAGGGTTTAGGGACGGGTTGTGAAGCTAAAACTAGCTCAGTGATAGGTGTTTTTCAGATAAGACAAGATAAAGTTAGAGAGACTTGATTGTTCCACATAGTCCTTGAACTGCCATAGGAAGCCATCACTGAAAAGTGTCAATCTAGGGCCAGCCATTCAGCCCTGTCCAATTCCCCCTGGTAAGCCCAATCATAACCTGAGACACTACTAGATGTGTATAAATTGAGGTGGCCTCAAGTCTTGATAATGCATTGTTGTGGTTTTCTGTTAGGGAGTAAAAAATTGTCTAAAGGAAAGAAACAGCCAGATGTGGTGGCACACGCCTCTAATTCTAGCATTCTAGGTGACTGAAGCAGTAGGATCACAAATTTGAACCCAGCCTGGTCAATTCAGCAACTGAGTGAGACCCTGTCACAAAAATTAAAAATACAAAAAGGCTCAGAATATAGCTCACAGCAAAGACAAACAAACAAACAAAAAGAGCACAAAGTATTTGGTGATCAGCAAGAAACAAGCAAATTTTGAGTACCAGGCAGGTGGCCAAGGGTCCTTCCGAGAGGAGGGCACAGTAGACAGCTGGGCAAGGGCCAGAGAATTAAGGAGGCATTCATGAAAACATCATCAGGGATCATTAGTGAGTATCAGGAGCACAAATAGCCTGTTGGAGCAGGAAAACAGTGATGTATTATAACATATTTGATCAGAGAAGGAGAGGCACAATCGCTAGAGACAGGATGACAACTCATTCCAGCCTCTCACTATCTGTACAAAGGCTGCTTTCTGCCTTGTCATTGGCAAACACTCTAAGTAAGCGCTTGATGTCCAAGTGGCACCAGGAATGTGTTAGTGTCCTCATATCTTGATCAAAAATCACAGGAGCTCAACTGGAGGGAAGGAAGCCTTTCTTGTTTGGCTGGTGACATCTCGATAAAGCCCTTAAGGCGTTCAGTCAGCCCCTGACAGTTTCTCTGGGCATCGGTTCATCTTGGGACACTTCTGCCACATGCTTATCCACCTTAGGCACAGCAGCTGGCAGGCTTCTGCCTCCTGCCAGGAAAGGCCTGTGCCTTACTGCAATTCCAGGATCTTGACTTTCAGGCCCTAGGTGAAGTGTCCTCTGAGTGCAGCCTGCCAGCAGGCAGGAGGCCAATGTAAGGACACAAAACTTTTTTTTTTTTTTCTTTTTTCTGTCTCTCCCTCTTTTTTTTTTTTTTTTTTTTGTTTTGTTTTGTTTTGTTTTGTTTTTGTTAGTGTTAGGAATTAAACTCAAGGCCTTGTACATGTGAAACAAGCACTCTATTACTAACCTCCAAAAAATATACTTATTTTTTGCATGTTGCCTAAAAAGCATGAAAATAATGGAGCCCGGGAGATAGCTCAGTAGAATAAGTACTTGCCTGGCAAGCACAAGGGCCTGAGTTCAATCCCCAGTTCCACCAAAAAAAAAAAAGCATGAAGCTAAATCTAAATCTCAGACTAGCTAAGTCATTGACTTAAACTGGGTTCCCCCAAAAGTACAGTCTCAGACAAAGGATTCTATGTGAATAGTTTATTTAGGAAGTGGCTCCAGCAAACAAGGGAGAAGACAGGCAAGGCATAGAAGCTTGGATAATGACAGGGCCACCAGTGTCCTGATATAGGTAACTAGTGGCTCAATATCTAGAAACCTTTTGAGATGCCTTAGGAAATGTATTTTGGAAACAGTCACTCCAAGGACTAAAGAACAAAGCAATTATCCATCAGCTCCCATTCCCATTGGTCCAAGGTTGCCTGAGAGGACATTAATTAATATTGTATACTTCCCAGTTACACACACTGAGACCGGAGGGTTCCCCACATCCCTATGGCCTAAAACAAGAGACAAGGTACTGTTAAATTGTAACTGAGAGCATCTGTCACTGGATGGAATAAAAGTGAGCCCAAGAGACTCAGAGTAGTGCAAAGAGATATCTAACCCACTTACGAATGTTCTAACATTCAATCCCCCATGGTCCTCTTGTGACCTCATGCAGCACACACCTTTTACTGTTGTCTGCCCAGCACCCATGTCTCTTTTCCTGGTAGCAGCATTCCTATTTTGGAATTAGAAAACTTTTCCTCATTGCTAGTTCTCATAGTTGGATAGGGCTGATCTTCCATCCTCTCATGCTTCCAACTCCGAGGTTTGGTCAAGTCCCAGGTCTAACCAATCCACAGCTATAAAGATTGGTTCAGAAATAGTCACTGGGTACTGGCCAGATAGCTCAGTGGATTAAAGCACCGGTTTAAGTAGATGCAGAAACTGGGGTTCAATCCCTGGCATGCTTTGCAAGCCCCACCCCTAGGCATGCTGAAATGGAGATTGAGACTGGGTGTAGAGGTGTCAGCCTGTAATCCCAGCGCTTGGGAAGCTGAAAACAGGAGAATCACTATGAGTCCAATCTGTGTAGTGAGACCCTGTAGACCTTGTACTAAAATACATTTTTTAAAAAGAAAGAGATGGTCATTGGATCCTCTCTATGCTTAAATATTCATTTGAGTATCTACATAGCTATATATATGTATTTGTTTGTTTGTTTGTTTTGGTTTTTTTGTTTGTTTGTTTTTGGGTTTTTTTTGTATTTTAGGGAAAGGTCTACAGGGTGTTCAGGATCTCACTACTAGATCAGATTCATAGCGATCCGTACATGGCTGTATGTTTAAAGGAATGCAACTCTACATCAAATTCCAGGCATGGGACCTGATGGGCTCATTAACCAGCACATCCGTTCCACTGAATGTAGATACTATTTTTGGAGTAGGCGTTTGACATAAGTGGCCCGATCAGTATGACTCTTAGAGTCTCACTTGGAAGACTAGAACAGATACATTACCCCTACTGCTGGAGGGAAGAAGGAAACCCACAGTACAGTTTGCTGCTGGAAATCGTGCTAAGATCCCCAAAGCAAACCAGTTGTATCCCTCACTATCTGTGGCAGAGAAAAGAGAAAAAAAGTTGGTCCCTAAAGACATGAGTGAATTTCTTGATTTCCCCAAACCTGAAGCTCAACCTACTATTTCTGGACTTCCAGTTATATGGACAAAGCACTCCCCTTCACTGTTCAAACAGTTTGAAAAATGTATGGTTTATTATCTGCAGCTGAATCCAATGCTAAGCAAAACCTGAACTTAAACATAAAAGAGAATCATTCATGAAATACAAAAGTGCCAGAGTGATAGTGGGTACAGTGGCACATGTCTGTAATCCCAGCCCTCAGAAGGCTAAGGCAGGAAAATTGCAAGTTTAAGGTCAGCCTGAGCTACATAGTGAATTCAAGGTTAGTGTAGACTAAAAAGACTTTGTTTCAAAAACCTTAAAAAAAAAAAAGTCAAAACCAAACAAAAAACATCAGGTCATGTAGAATGACTCCTAATAAGCCGAGGCTTACTTGTGATCTGCTTTGATTGTCATCTCACTCTGCTTGCCCTAGTAACAATTACTCTGATTTAATAGACTAGAAAGAAAACAGTATTCAAGGAAATAAAAAGTATTTAACTACTGGCCCTCAAATAGGAACAATTAGTGGCTGGAGGTATTTTTGGTTGTCATAACTAGGTCTAGGAGTTGGGAGAGGGTCTGTGCTTCCAACACGTAGTGAGTGAAAACCAGAAATGTGGCTCAATATCCTGTAAGATGTGCATACCAGTCCCCCACAACAAAGAACGGTACAAGCCAAAATGTTAATTGAACTGAGGTTAAGAAATACAGCTCAACTAATTCAGGATCATATGGAGTCAAGGCTCAGATTCAAATGCAAATCAATGCACTGAAAGGCACATATATGCCCTCGAAATGTGTGATGCAGTTCTGTGCTAGTGCCAACCAAAGGTGCTCCAGCTAAGGTCCAGGGAAGCACAAGGCCAGAGAGCTGGAGGGTAATGTAGTCCAGGCACTTGAGGAGCACCCTAATCTTGTGCTAACTTCATCCTTAGTCAAATACAATCTAGGGTGAGCCTTTGTGAATTCCTGCATAATTTCTTGGCTGGCCCCTGTGGCCTGTGCTCCAAGAGACCTGGGGAGGTCTATGGCTCCTTGCCCAGTGTTTCAACTTCATTTTGACCTGTTTGCCCAGTATTCACTGTATGAAACTGGAAATTAATAATTCATCTTGCAGGATGAATAATTCAACAGAAGGGACAAAGGACTGCTGGCAATAACTGGCATCACAAAACCAGCCTTTTTTTTTTTTTTTTTTTTTTTTTTTCTAAAGGAAGAAGAAACAAAAGAAACTGTAAGCCAAGCTAGTCTGTCTGGACCTAACATCCAATAATAGACAGTTTGAACAGCCCCTCCTTTTGGACACTGGAGTTGATGAAGACATCAGGATTTCCAAAAGGAAATTTGCTCCTTTGTCTTCCACCCCACATTATCTCCAACCTCTAAAACCTTCATAGTATATTGCAACAAAGGTAATTGGCACCAATTCCAGGAAGCATCCCCTGACACCCTCAATCAACTGCAGCAGAAAATGTATTTCTCTCTGATGCCATGTGTAGGCCACTTTGCCCTTGCCACTACCTGTCTTATACATCACATTAATCTGTTGTTGTTGTTGCTGCTGCTGCTACTGCTGCTGTTGTTTGCAGCATCTCACTATGTAATTCAGGCTAGCCTCAACTCACTATGTAGCCCAGGCTAGCCTTGAACTCCTGATAGTTCTCCTGCCTCAAGCTCCTGAGTGCTGGGATTATAGGTATGCCTCATGATGCCTGGCTAAGCCATGTGTTTTAGTTATTTTCTCATTTCTGAGATAAAATAGCTGATGCCCAAAGTTAAGGGAGGATACGTTTATTTGGCTTATAGTTTGTAGAGGTTTCAGTTCATTGTCACTTGGCTCCAAGGCAGAGTGACATGGAAGACAAGCATCATAAAAGAAAAATAGTTCATGGTACATAGAAGTTAGCAATTCCAGAAAGGGATCTTAGCAACTTTTACCTGCCTCCTTTATACTCTCTAGGCTACTAGAATTAGGATGGTGCTAAACCAGTGAGTAGACTGATTTAGTAATCATACACCTTTAATCCAAGCATTACACGTTCTACATTCAGCCATCTCTGAAAAAGCCCCACCTACAGCTTGAGGAAGCTTTGGGAGGACTTCCAGACACAAACTATAAGAACATTCACCCTGCCCCCCACCAAAAGACTCACGTACATTAATTTATGCAAAAAACATTTAGTCCATCTCTAAGATTGCCAAAGTCACAACATTGCTGAAATGTCCAAGTCTCAAGTCTCCTCTGAGATTTAAGCTAAACTCTTAGCTTCAAGCACCTGTACAAATGAAAAGAAAGTTGAACACTTCTGTCATACAATGGCACAAGATAAGCATTCCAAAAGGTATAAGTAGGGGGATACAAAGAAATGGGAAGAAGTAAGTCTTGATCCAGCAGGGCAAATATTAAGTCCTGTAGTTCCATGTGCAGCATCTGAGGCAATCTATAGCAAGATGTGAACTCCAAATGGCTTATGTGGCTCTGCCCCTACAGCACCACCAGTGTTGGTAACTCCCACAGCTTCTCTCTTGAGCCAGCTCTGCTCCTTCCTTGCAATTTTCCTCAGACAGTTCACATGCCTGGCTTCTCCAAACTTCTGGGGCCTCAAATGCACCTTTGGCTTCACACTCACAGCTTTACTTGCTATCCTCTCAGGAGCACACTGCCTGGACTCACAGGACTGCATCTGAAATCTGGGTGGAATTCTTTCCAATCCTACAACTCTTGCATTTTGCATACACTTAAAACTAGCACCATGTGGATGATGCCAACGTCTGCCACCAGCAAGAGCAGTAGTCAGGCTTCCTTCTCTTTGTGTCAACAGTAGTCAGGCTATCCTCTTCATAGGTGTCCAGTGCCTGCATTGCTGAGTACTTTGAATCCAATCCCCAGGAACAAATTCTTAGATCACTGCCATTTTGGAACATGGTATGCTGGAGCACTCTTTTAAGAGAAATGTCTTTCACTCTTGAACTCTGAGGCTCCTGATGCTGGGAACCAAATCCAGGGCCTTGTATACACAAGGCAAGAACTCTACCACTGAGCCAGATCCCAGCCCCTGATGGTTCATATTATGTCCTCAGGCCATCTTTTCTGTTGTCTTCATGGGAAATACTTAACTTTTCCTTGCTGGTCTTCTTAGCAACCTATTTCTCTTCTGTTTCATCTTTGCAGGCCATAACTTTATTTTTTATTTTTTTATTGACATCAGTTATTTTTATTTTAAAGAAA
>NW_004524807.1:0-1476 GCF_000260255.1 Octodon degus
ATATCTTCTTTAGAAGCAGTTATAAATTCTTTTACTGCAGTGCTTTTTTCAGATTGGGTTTCCTGCCTATGTTTCTGTAATTGCTTCTTTACTTCAGATGCTATGAGTTCTGAGAGTTCTTTTTTTATTTCAGAAAAGAATTGCACTCGGATTTCCTCCATACCTTTCTGTTGTTGCTTATTTACTTTTGACGCTATTATTTCATGCATTTGAGTCAAGCTAGTGTCCTCCACACTTGTTCAGTGTGGGCACTCGGTTTCCTCCATATATTTCTGCATTTGATTCTTAAATGCAAATGTTATTATTTCGGAGATTTTTTTATTTCCAATCTGAGTTCCTCTATACGTTTTTGCAGCTTTTGCTTTGTTTGAGAAGCCTTTGATTCTTTTCTTTGAGCTGCGTGATTTTCAATTTGTTCTTTGTTAGTGATCTCTGCACTTGTTACAGGTGGGCTTGAGTTCTCGAGGTTGCATTTTGTTCCTTCTCGTCATTTTGTGTAGCACTGTCTTCTGACCTTTGTTGTAGATCTTTTCTGTAGTTATAACCTCTTCAAGTACTGAAGTTCAGGTGCAGAACTACGAAGTTTGGACATATGCAGCTCTGCTTGGCTTGCTTCTGCCTGCTGTGCTCATCTGCTTTCCTCCTCTTCCCTTGAGGGAGAACCTGTTGTGCTCCTGTGGCAAGATGTTCTGCACCTGGACTAGCTGGGTGGATCTATCCTCTTCACTCTTTGCATTGATTGCAGCTGAAGCCTTTCACCCCAGGCGTGTATCCCAGGTCTGAGCTGTGCCTGGAGGGGGCAAGGTGAAGTAGGGGCGAGAGGAAGCAAGCTCTCCCACACACTCACTGGACCTGGGCTAGGACTGGGGTCTGGGGGTTCCCTGAACGCGGCAGAAATTCCTCCTCGGCGGGTGGGTTTTCGGAGGTGCTGCGGAGTGGTGAGGGGCGTCTTAATTGGGTGGGAGAGGGTCTGGCCCACGCTGTGCCTAGGCTGGGACCGTTCCCATTGGCGCAGGGTAGCACGACACTCTCCCACACACTCACATGGACCTGCGCTAGCAGTGGATCTGGGAGTTCCAAGAATGTCGCAGAAATTCCTACTCGGAGGACGGGGTTGGAGAGGTGATGTGGAGTGGTGGGGGTTGTCCCAAGGGGGTGGGAGAAGGTCTGGCCCACGCTGTGCCTGGGCTGGTTTTGGTCTGGCCAGCGCAGTTTGACAGCAAGCTCTCCCACACACTCATTTGAACTGGGCTACGACTGGGTTTGGGGGTTCCGGGAAAGGCAGAAATTCCTCTTCTTTGTGATATTGATGTTGAGTTTTACCCAAACTTTACTGAAAACAAAAATATTTTATTTCCCTATTGATTGAGACCATTATTTTTGTCAATTACTACATAAATTGTTTTAAATTGGATCGTATTAGGGTCAATTTGAGGTCATTAATCCTGACTATATAATCTAGGATATTATTGTATT
>NW_004524807.1:1576-11108 GCF_000260255.1 Octodon degus
ATATATATATATATATAGAGAGAGAGAGAGAGAGAGAGAGATTTATGAATCAACACTTGAAAATTTATAGTAGTCAACACATTTTTACTTTTATTTTTCAAATTCATGCCATTATGAGATACATGATTTAAGTAAGTTCTCCTTGGTTACACAATTATCAAATTGCAGAGATATTTGTATTGCTGATTCCTGGTTCCGTATTATTTTTCTATACCATGTGGGCACACATTCTTCTAGAAACACTACATAAATCTTGCCTATGGGCAGCAATGCGGCTAACAAGTGTGTTTCATTTGAGGCCTGATGCATTTGCCTACATTTCTTTATTGGCGTCTGGCTACTCTACTACCCAAGTCATTGCATTTAAGTGAAACCTTAAAATTTAAGTAATTAGGGTTTTTGGACAATAAGAAGTCAGTGAAGCAGAAAGATACAATTTTCAGCACAGTCTGATAAAAAAAAATCAAGGATTATTTTGTATTCCTGTTTTGTTTTGTTTTCTTTACAACATATCTGTCCTGACCTCCTCATTGTTAACAAGTTTTAACATTTATTAAACCTTGCTTGGAAAATTCTAGGCCACTCCATACTCCAAAGTGCAGAGCTGATAGTCATTGGGTATTTTCTGGATGGGATGATTCACCACTTTTTGCTTTGAGCATGAACTTGGCTCAGAAAGAAGAAAGGTGGGAAATTTCTCTTTCCCCCATTTTTGAGAATTCATATTCCCTGAAGTGAGGCAAGAAAAGAATAATGTATGAAGGAGATAGAGTAAAAACACATTCTTTTGTTAAATGACTTAAGAGTGTAGGAACATCTTTTGTGGCTTTTGTTTCTGTATTTTAGAATGGCCTTGAATAAGTAGTTTTAGTCCAATGATAGGTACATTTTTGTAATTAATAGATTGAAAATATTATTAGGAACATTTGGTTCAATTAACTGAGAAGTTCAGGAAGACAGTAAGATGTCCAGGTGAACATCTGACAATATGATTATATTAGGGATTTCCTTGAACTAGCCTATTTATGTGAATCTTGAAAAAGTTAAAGGTACATAAATCCTTCCCAGTGCTCTTTCTCAAGGTTTCTGGATGTCAAAATCCAACAGCATTTCCCATGGTAAGTACTGTCTCTTTTCAAGCCAACTTGCCAGGTGTTTCAGCTATCCCTTTGGAAATAGTTATTGTGAGGGTGTGTGTGAACTTGTCCCTGGCTGTTTCATTTTTAAGGTATTTATTTATTTATTTATTTATTTTTCTCCATTGCTTTTACTAAGATTCCAATAATATATTTCTGGAAATAAGTGTGTCTGCTTCTCTTTCTACAAGTGAGTCCAATTGGTAGATAATTTTTAATTCATTTTTTACTACAATTCAGTAAGTTATATTTTAACATGAGGCAGAATATTGGAGGAGACTTTTCCCCAGTTAAACATTTAGCAGAAAAAGAGAAAATCTTATAGGTCAGAAGCTTCAGTTTTGAATTTCTCATTACTTTATTAGGTAACAGCTATTTTGTATTTAACTGTTTACCCCATCAGCAGTCAACATAATTTCTAAGCAGTATCAATATTTTTAATACCAAACAAAATATATCAATTACCAGCCACCAAATTGTGGTGGTTGACACTTTGTGTTGACTTGATGGGTCAGAAGCTTAGCTGAATGCTCAATGACTGCACACCCTATGTCATGGAAGCCCCACTCCTAGGGTGTGGAAGGCCTGCCCCAGAGTGACTCAGCCTTAAAAGGTACATAAAGAGGTAGAAGAAAGCTTCAGAGATGTGGTATTTTCTCGAAGCTCCACACCACTTCATAGCCACACCTCTGTAAAAGAGCTCCAATCTTCACAGAAGCTGCCACCACTTCTTGGAGGAACTCCAGTCTCTGCAGTTGGCATGGAGGGAAGGGAGAGAGGCTTGACAGGAGTTGCAGCTTCCTTTTGCTGTTCGCTACTTTCTGCTGCCATCAGAGGCTGCTCTCTGTCTAGGGTCACTGCGCCTGGTTGCCAGCTGAATATGAACTAAAACCTCCACAAACTGTGAGCTGAAAAAACCTTCCCTTCCTTAATTTTGGGTGTCAGGTGTTTTGACCAGCAATGAGTGACATTTAACTGAGACACACGTTATTTCTAAAAAATAAGAAAAAATGACAATTGAGCTATTTGTGGAAGGCTTACTATCCTTTCAATTTATTTCAAGTATTGGGAAGTTTCTATATTAAGGATGAAAGAGAAAGCTTGTGTAAATAGAGGTAAGATTGTTGGACCCCAAATTACAATTGCTTTCCTTACTGTTAAGAACTTAGTCTAAAATATATATTTTTTCTCACTTGGTATTTGTAATTCTTTGCTGTGACTTTTAAATTGTTTATTTATCTATTTATTTGGTACAGGATCTCACTACACAGCCTGGACTTGTAGTGATCCTCCTGACTCAGCCTCCCCAGTGCTAGGTTTATAGGCATGCCCCACCACATCTGGTCTCAGTGGCCAGCTTGGCATGGGGCTGGCACAACGTGGTACTGAGGATCAAACACGGGTCCTTGTGCTTGCCAGATGGGTGTTTAGACCACCAAGTTGTCTCCCAGTCCCTGAATTTTCAATCATTGCTTCATAGACAAGCACTAAGTGCCTCCCATTGTTATAAATTTCATATTATTCAAGTATCTTATCTTTATTATCTTTAGAATTTATAACATCATGCCTCATTCATATTTAAAGATTTTTAATCTTAATTCACTACTATCCCTACTATCCTCTCCTTCTGATCTCATCTCAAATGCTTGTAATTGTAACTACAGAGTTGCCAGATAGTAAACACTGCCTTCCTTAACCACCTTTCTTAGTTACCCTTCTTTCATTGCTGGGACAAATGCCTGACACTCAAAATGAAGGAAGAAAAGGTTTATCTAGCTCACAGTTACTGGAGGTTTCAGTCCATATTCAACTGGGTCCAACACAGAGCAGAACATAGCAGAAAGCAGCCTTTCATAGTAGTGGCAAAGAGCAAGAGCACAAAAGGAGTAGTAGCAGCTCAAGCAGCTGGCTTCTCTTTCCTCCTTACACTGAAATGCAAATTATCTGCCCCAGGGCAGGTGCAGCATCCACACCCACAATAATCAACAAGGTCCCCACCAAAAAAAAAATCCAAAAACACTCCAGAAGCTGCCCCAAGACTACACAAGGCTTTGGGGGAAGGAGGCGGGGACACCTATACACAAACCACAACACCACACCGACCACAGTTAATATATTTGCAAAGAAGAAAATTTGTATTTTACTATGCTGGATGAGGATGCAGATGGAAGCTCTTGATTTGTTGTAGCTGCTAATTTTCATGGTGTAAATAATTCCACTCAGACAAATTTCATGATTGCTATGATGTCACTGAATACAGAGTTTAGAACACTGTCCATAATCACTTCTTTAGCTGGTATGCTGAGCTGTAACACACCATTAGTTCATAGAATAGTGTGGTAAATTTATAACCAGCTGAACTGAGTCAGTGAGGTTCTGGGCATGGAGAGCCCATTTGAGGACTGTGGCCAACATCTTAAAAGGAGAACAGGAGAGGAAGATGATGCACTTTTGATTCTCCTGCAGCAGCTCAGGCCCTTGCTGTCCCTGATTTTGGCTGTGTTTCCTATCAGTGGAGCTCTAGTACTTACTCTGAGCATCACTTCCTGGTTAGAGTGCAGATCTCTCAGCCTACTGGCACAGATCCTTCATTCTGCGAACACAGACTTCCTAGCTTTCACTGCTGACCTTTGGGCCTTCCCAGTGCAGACCCTTGATACAGACTTGCATGTGACATTGTCATGTGCTCTAGGTCTCCAGCTGGACTCATGGACACTGTTGTGGGATCCAGGCCTCCAGCTAGTTTTTTTGTGTGCCTTTAGTTTGTGGACAGATTTATTTAACTTTTTTGCTTTTGACTTTATGAGTGACTACTATAAAATGATCTTTTAAATTATGTGTTCCATGTTAAACTATTCCCTTGTAAACCCTGACTACAAAAAAAAAATATCAAACCAACTTTTTTTGGTATTTTTTGCTTTTCTACCTCAAATCTCTGTTAGTTCTTTCCTTTCTCGATTGATTATAAGATATTTTTTACCTTATGTATATAATTATTGTAGTCACTTCAAATATAGCCACCCCCTAAATAAAATTTGAAAACCATTCTGTTTGTACTATACATGCCAATCAAAATTAATGTCATCAAACAAGAATTTTTTTCCTTCTCTTCTTTCTTTTTTTCTTTCTTTTTTCATTTCTTACACTCATTTATCCTAAAAATCAAACATTCTGAAAAAAGTAGTGTATGTATGGTTTGGGGTTTTACAAGAGGAACAACACGGCTTACACAGTATGGCCGGCGACATTAGCTAGCGCTCGCTCTACTCTCTTTAACGGGGAGGCAGCGGACTACAAGAGACTGAACTGTATCTGCCTCTATTTCCAACAGACTCACGTTCAACTTTCACTCACAAAAAGCCGGGAAAATTTTATTAATCTTTTTTTTAAAAAGTTAATATAAAATTATAGCAAAAAAAAGGAATCTGAACTTTGTAGCGACACAGCTGGAACAATCCACAGCGGCGGCTGCAGCGGCAGGAGAAGAGATTTAATTTAGTTGATTTTCTGTGGTGGTTGTTTGTTCGCTAGTCTCACGGTGATGGAAGCTGCACATGTTTCGAAAGGACCGAGAAGCTGCTGGAAGTTTGGTTCTCCCGTCAGCAATACGACGCCAGCCAGGGATCTGGGGATCTTCGCACTATCCCGAGTTCTGAGTGTGATATACTTTTGAAGGATGTGCAATGTTCAATCATAAGTGTGACAAAAACTGACAAGCAGGAAGCTTATGTACTCAGTGAGAGTAGCATGTTTGTCTCCAAGAGACGTTTCATTTTGAAGACATGTGGTACCACCCTTTTACTGAAAGCACTGGTTCCTCTTTTGAAGCTTACTAGGGATTACAGTGGGTTTGATTCGATTCAAAGCTTCTTTTATTCTTATAAGAATTTCATGAAGCCTTCTCACCAAGGGTACCCACACCAGAATTTCCAGGACAAAATAGAGTTTCTTACTGCAATTTTCCCAAATGGAGCAGCATATTGTATGGGACGTATGAATTCTGACTGTTGGTACTTGTATACTCTGGATTTCCCAACCAGATCAGACCCTGGAAATTCTGATGAGTGAGCTTGACCCAGGAGTTATGGACCAGTTCTACATGAAAGATGGTGTTACTGCAAAGGATGTCACTCGTGAGAGTGGAATTTGTAACCTGATACCAGGTTCTGTCATTGATGCCACACTTCAATCCTTGTGAGTATTCAATGAATGGAATGAAATCGGATGGAACTTATTGGACTATTCACATCACTCCAGAACCAGAGTTTTCTTATGTTAGCTTTGAAACAAACTTAAGTCAGACCTCCTATGATGACTTGATCAGGAAAGTTGTGGAAGTCTTCAAGCCAGGAAAATTTGTGACCACCTTGTTTGTCAATCAGAGTTCTAAATGTAGCACAGTGCTTTTGTCACCCCAGAAGATTGAAGGTTTTAAACGTCAGAGTGCTTTGTTCAATGATTACAACTTTGTGTTTACCAGTTTTGCTAAGCAGCAGCAACAGCAGCAGAGTTGATTAAAAAAATGAAGAAAAAACGTAAAAAAAGAACACGCATAGAAGGTGGTGGCTGCTTTCTAGATGTTGATACCAGGGGCCATGCTTTCCATTTTGAAGTGTATGCATTAATATATCAAGGAGTTAGATATCTTGCACGAATGCTCTCTTCTTTGTTTAGGTATTCTATGCCACTCTTGCTGTGAAATTGAAGTGCAAGTAGAAAAAAACTTTTACTATATGAAACTTTACAACACTTGTGAAAATAATTCAATTTGGTTTATACATGGTGTAATATTTCTGCAAGTATCCAAAATTCCCCACAGACAAGGCTTTTGTCCTCATTAGGTGTTGGCCTCAGCCTAATAATCTGGGACTGTTCTATTATATTGCTGCCAGAATTTTACATCATTACCTCCACTTTGTAGAACATATTCTCTACTAATAATATTGAAACCAATTTATACTTCATAAAAATGTTTTTGCAACAGCGAGTAAAGTTTTTCTTCCATGAGTCAAGTCGTCCTAAGAAAATGATCCCGTTGTTCATTTTGTTTATTACTGTTTTAATAATTGTTCCCACATTTGGATCTTCTTCCCTCACCATGGTGTCTTTCCCTTCCTCCAGGCCCCAAATAAAAGCAATATACTATTGTACTGGGGGTTTGTATATAAATCTTATACCCCAGATGAGGATGCATGGGGGTGGAAGTATGGCTCCCGGGCTTGATTTTTTTTTTGGGGGGGATGAAAATTTGGCCTCCTTTCTAACTCTTGAAGATGAGGAAGAAAACTGAATGTCTCCCTACATAGAAACATCTCCACTGTTGATTAGCAAGCAGGGAAGACCAAATCCTTAGAGTTGTGAGATTAGGTGTGCTGGCTGAGCTCTGTGAAAACCATCTACTAGTCTGTGCTTTTCAGTCAATGAAATTTTCAAGAGTACTATCCCTTTGCCAAATAGTGGTATAAATGGATTTTTGTCCGCAAATGGGATAGTGGGCAGATTAGGCATGAAGATTGTCCTTGATTCAATAATCCTAGCCAGGTTGGAACATTACTCTTATTTTGCCATTGAAAGTAATCTTACTACATAGCATATGTAAGTTTGAGTTCATAGAATTTTGGTGGCTTCTCCACTTTTGACAAAGTTGTGTGGTTTTGTAAACATGTGAATGTTCTCACTTGATCTGTTCCTTCATCGTGGAACTCACAGGATCAAATAAGTGCCTGTCCAGTGTATTCAGATTTGACTGTGTAGCAGAAGGTATGGATGGATAAAGAAAACGAAGTTCCACAAACACCCAGTGGGAAGTGACTCAGCTTTCAAGAGTTGGCCTCTTTTAGCTGCATTTGCAAATTGAAGCAACTGAGAGGATAGCAGAGTTGGCTAAATTTTGTACTTGTTCTCACAATATATTCTTGATAATTTCTGGATTGATGCATTGATGTTTTGTTCCTCCCGTATTTATAAATGAAACACCTTTTATTAGTGTTTTTAAATGTGTAAAATCTACTTGGTTTGAAATCAAGTGGTTGGAACACTGACTTTAATTTTAGCATTGTTGATTGAATATTTCATTAAAGAAGTTTTCAGTCAACTTGATCAGTTTGATTTCCTAATGCTTTGACCTGCTCTGTTGCGAGGACCAATGCTCAAGGTAGAGTTTATTCCTGAACAGTTTCCCAGTGGCTTTGGTGAAATTTGTTGGCTTGAGGTCTGATTCTTTCTTTCTTTTTTCCAAAATACTTAAAGAGTTCTAATGTTAAAATTGCACAGATTTGTGTAGAACAAAGCCTGGAAAAATGAAAGCTGTAGATTAAATAGTAATCTATCTTTAGTGTGACAGAGGAGGGAAAATTTTGGTGCCATAATTTCTCCCTTCATTGGTGTTGGAATAAATCATCTGAAATGTATTTCTGTACCACAATTTAAGATTCAATAAAAATTTACTTAATTAAGACTATTTTATAATGAATCACAGAGCCACATATGAAGAGTGCAGGAAATTTGATCAAAGAATCCAGATGGGTGCCTGGATCCTAATATCCTGCATGAATCCAAATGAAAACCTATAGCCCAAAGCATTATCTCCCACACATCCAACTGGAAGCCTAGAGCCCATAACAATGTCTCATGCAGGTCTGCTCCATGAATCCGCATTGTGAAGACCCAAAAGTGAGTGGTGGAAGCTAGAAAGTCTGTGCCATTAGAATGAAGCATCTGTGTTAGCAGGCTGAGGCATCTGCATTCTATCCAGGAAGCAAGAGTCAAGGCAAACACCAGAGCTTCCCCCAGAAATATCACAGTCATCCTCAGCAACAGGAGGTCCCAAGCTCCTCCAATGATGAGGACAGCTGAGTCCCCATTGGGAAAGCCACCATGACCAGTTTCTCCAGGAGACTGAACTGGCACAATCTTCCCCTCCAAAGCCAAGAAGAAATGCTCAGAGTGAAGATCAGAGCTCCCCCAAAGTGAACCACAGCATCCTCCGTGACAACAAGGTCCTGAGCTCCTCCCCCTATGGGAACATCCAAGCTCACCAAGAAGGCCAGTCTGACAAGGTCCTCCAGCAGAGTGGCCCAAGGAGAACCAGCAGCTAGCTCCTCAGCTCTTCAGTTATGTTTTGACTACTGATTTCTATGTTAGTTCTGTGGTGGGCTGACAGGAGACACTGATTTACTTCTAACTTTTGCAACTTGCTTCTGTGTGTCTTGTGGCTCAGAATGTCATCCACCTTGCTGACTATACCATGCAAGTTTAAGATGAATGTGTATTCTGCTATTGTTGCCTGCAGATAGTCTATAGATGTTGGTTACATCATTAATTGATATTGTTGTTGAATTGAACTGTGTCCTTATTGATTTTCTGCTTGCTAGACCTATTTCTGATAGAAAGGTATTGAAATCTCCAATTACAGTAATGGATTCATTTATTTATCCTTGTAGAGGTATCATTGTCTTGTGCATCTGATGTTGTGTTAAGTGCATACGCATCTAGTATTGTTTTATTTATACAAAATCAACCTTTTATCAACAGCAAATGTTTTCTTTTAAGTTTATGCCTTAACCTCCCTTGGCTTGATATGTCCTCTGTCTGAAAGTAAGATAGCTAGTTCTACTTTACTTTAAAGTTAGGACACTATATTTTTCTCCAAGAGTGGGCCCTTCTAATTAATGGGGGTTTCTTATAGAGGAAAACTAAAACTATCTAGGGATGGGGAGACAGCTGTGTGGCTTAAGTGCTGGTCTGGCAAGTACAAGGTCTGAAATTCAATCCCTGGTACCAAAAAAGAGAGAAAAAAAAGGAATGAAAAATAAAAATAAAAATAAATGAATAATATAAATAAATAAATGAATAAATAAATATAGCTGTGTTGCTTTTCTAACTGACAATCTATTTTAATTGGTGCATGGACAATATTGATGTACAAAGCAATTATTAAGAAATTTGCCACCAAACACAAGAGCACCCAACTATATAAAACAAATCTTAAGGGATATGAATAATCTAATATCTAACACCATAATCTTAACAGGAGACCTTAACATTCCTTTATCCCAAAAAGGTAGGTCAACCAGACAAAAAATTAGCAAACAAGTAACAGAACTGAACCAGAGCTTGAAACAAATGGGTTTAGTGGACATATACAAAATGTTCCACCCAAACACAGATGAATACATACTGTTCTCAGCGGCACATGGGTCCTTTTCTAAAATAGACCACTTACTGGTCCATAGGTCATGCTTAAGTCTATGCAAGAAAACAGAAATTATCCCATGCATATTATCTGACCACAGTGCAATGAAACTGGAAATAAATGACAAAAGAAACCAGAAAAAACCCCCTAAATACATGGAAATTGAATGACATCCTACTCAGCAACCAATGGGTCACAGATG
>NW_004524807.1:11208-12211 GCF_000260255.1 Octodon degus
AACCAGAAAAGACCTAGAATAGCAAAGGCAATTCTGGGCAATAAAGACAAGGCAGGAGGCATTACCATTCCAGACTTCGAATTATACTACAAGGCTACTGTGATAAAATCAGCATAGTAATGGCATCAGAATAGACCTGAGGTTCAATGGAATACATTAGAAGACACTGAAGCCCCTACGAACACACTCAGCCACCTTATTTTTGACAAAGGGGCCAAACATATTCAGTGGAAGAAAGATAGCCTCTTTAACAAATGGTGCTGGAAAAACTGGCTCTCTACATGCCGAAAACTCAAACTTGACCCAGGTATATCACCATGCACTAAACTAAAGTCAAAATGGATTAAAGATCTAAACATTAAAGCAGACACACTAAATCTCCTGGAAAAGAAAGCAGGAGGAACTCTGGAAGACATAGGGGTAGGCAAAGAGTTCATGGATAGAAATCAAATCGCACGGGTAACAGTTGAAAGAATTAACAACTGGGACCTGCTCTTACTGAGAAGTTTTTTCACGTCAATAGAAATAACCAACAAACTGAAAAGGCCACCCACGAATTTGGAAAAAGTAATGACAAATAAGTACTCAGACAAAGGTCTGCTCTCTAGAATATATAAAGAACTAAAAAGCACTAGGGCCCCAAAATTCAAAGACCCAATCCAGAAATGGGCATCTGAGATGAACATATACTTCTCAGAGGAAGAAATTCAACAAATGAATAAATATATGAAAAAATGCTCCACATCACTAGCCATTAATGAAATGCAAATTAAAACCACATTGAGATATCATCTCACCCCAGAAATAATGACTATCATAAAGAAATCACCCAACAACAAATGTTGGAGAGGCTGTGGGTATAAAGGAACCCTTGTCCAGTGCTGGTGGGAATGTAGACTGGTGCAACTGTTATGGAAATCACTATGGAGACTCCTTAGAAAATTTTGTCTGGAAATCCCCTTTAAACCAGCTATTCCTCTACTGGGAATTTTCCCAGAGGATC
>NW_004524807.1:13506-15025 GCF_000260255.1 Octodon degus
AGTATGAAGACGAAATATAGGAAGTAAAGCCATGCTGTTATGTTGAGCTGTGGGGGACTCAGGTCAATAATTTCTGACATTGCCAGGTAAACGGAAGACCCAATGCTATTACGGTATACTGGACCTTTTTGAATATTTTGCTGAGTTTACACACCTATAATATTCAATAACGGAATTTCAAAATAATAGGGTATACAGATGAATGTCCATTTTGTATCTGTGTATTCAAAGTGGTTAGGATAGATATATTGTTGCATTCTCTTAATGAGTAGAATGATTTTTTCTAATGGTGTTTGTAAATAAGATCTCAAGTCCGCATCTTGTACAGCAATTAACCACTAAGAAGAATATTTGTAGTGTTATTTGTTGAAACTGTACTTCCGATTTGATTTGAAACTGTCTCATTGCTGTTTATCAGTAAAATTTTGAAAAAAAAAAGCCATGATCATTGGAAAGTATTTATAAGTAACAGCTCATGCAAATTCCACATACATGGCAATAAAGACAGTGTGATATCCTTGTACAGGCTACCTCGGGAATAGTGGGGACTGCAGTCGAGATCATTGCAATTAAATGAACATCACAAGAAAGTGAATAACATCAAATAGTTCACTTCCCAGAGTATATAAACGTTATGTTTGCAGTATTGTGTATTAAGTGTGCAATTATAAATGCCTAGAACTGTCCTGATAGATCAGTGGACTAAAGCACTTGCTTAAGCAGGGTACAGCAACCAGGGTTCAATCCCCTGCATGCCATGCTGGCCCTGCCCCTGGGGTGTGCTGAGACTAGGAATGAGACTGGACGTGGTGGTGCATGCCTGTAATCCCAGCACTTGGGAGGCTGACAACAGGAGAATCACTACAATTTTGATCTGTGTAGTGAGACCCTTTAGACTGCATAGACCCTGTCTTAATTACAGAAAAAAAGTCTAAAAGTGTATATACAACAATACCTCAGCTGTTCAGTGACTCCAAACTTGAACTTTCCACTAGTCAAACAACAAATTTGAATGGCAGTCTTCTCTGTGTTCATAACTTTGCTTGATAGTTGAACTCAAAGTCCTACTTGGAAAGTTCTGTACAGGTGGAGGGCGAGTCAACTTGCTTCTGATGCTAAGAGGTGAGGAACGCTTCAGTCTGAGCTCTGCTGTTGCCCAGACAACAGGTGGTGCATTACTCCCTTTGTCTTTGTGATATTGTTTTGAGCTTTATTTGGATAAAATATTGTCACCATTGCTCTAAAGGAAGTGAGTAAAGGGCCAGCCAGATAGCTCAGCAGATTGAAGCACCTGCTTACACAGACACAGGAACCAGAGTTGATCCCCGGTGTGCCCTGTCGGCCCAGCCCCCAGGTGCTACGAGACAGGGACTGAGCCTGGGTGTGGTGGCACATGTCTGTGATCTCAGCATTTTGGAGGCTGATACTAGGAGGATCACTGAGGCTGATCTGTGTAGTGAGACCCTGTAGGTCCTGTACTAAATACATACAAAAAGAAAAACAAAAACAAAAACAAAAA
>NW_004524807.1:15125-21988 GCF_000260255.1 Octodon degus
GGGATATGATGAAAGCAGTTCTCAGAGAGAAATTCATAGCTGTGAACTCATACAATAGGAAAGCAGAATGGGAACAAATAAACACCCTAATGCTGCACCTTCCACAACTAGAAAAGAAAGAGCAAGCCAAACACAGAGCCCAAGACGGGAAGAAATCATAAAGATTAGAGCAGAAATTAATTCAATATGGACAAGGAAAACAATTCAAAGAATTAACAAAAAAAGCTGATTTTTTGAAAGATTAAATAAAATCAATAAGCCCCTAGTTAAACTCATCAAATAGAGAAAAAAAATTCAAATACAAGCAATAAGGAATGAAAAGGGTGTAATTACTACAGACCCAGTGAAATTCAGATTATCAACAGCTACTTTGAGAATCTTTACTCTCACAGAATAGAAGACACAGAAGAAATGGACAGATTCCTAGAAAAGTGCAAATTACCAACACTGAATCAACAAGATATAACTACTCTCAATAGCCCTATAACAGCCAATGAAATAGGAATGTAATAAAAAACCTATCGACAAAGAAAAGTCCAGATCCAGATGGATTCACAGCTGATTTCTACAAGAACATTAAAGAAAGTGTAGTCCCTATACTCCTTAAACTCTTCCGTGAAATTGAAAAGAAAGCAGTCCTCCCAAAATCATTCCTCGACGCAAGTATTATACTGATACCAAAACTAGCGAAAGATGCAACTAAGAAAGAGAACTACAGGCCGATCTCCTTCATGAACATAGATACAAAAATCCTCAATAAAATCCTAGCAAATAGAACACAGCAAGTCATCAAGAAGATCATACACCATGACCATGTAGGATTCATCCCAGGGAAGCAAGGATGGTTCAATATTAAAAAATCTATAACTGTAATACACTATATCAACAGAGCAAAAACAAAAACTCACATGATCATCTCAATCAATGCAGAAAAGGCTTTTGACAAAATCCAACACTCATTCATCTTCAAAGTCCTACAGAAAATTGGAATAAATGGACTCTACTTCAATCTGGTAAAAGCCATTTATGAAAAACCAATGAGTAACATAATTCTAATTGGGGAAAAACTGGAATCTTTCACTCTTAAATCTGGTACAAGACAAGGATGTCCTCTCTCACCACTTCTATTCAATATAGTTCTAGAATCATTAGCTATAGCCATTAGACAAGAGAAAGAAATAAAAAAAATAAGATTAGAAAAAGATGAAGTTAAATTATCATTATTTGCAAATGACATGATACTTTACTTGGAAGATCCAAAAAATTCCACCAAGCTACAAGAATTAATACAGAATTCAATAGCATAGCAGGATACAATGTCAATACCCAAAAGTAAATAGCATTCCTCTACACAGACAGCAAACACACTGAGGGAAATTATAGAAACAATACCTTTTACAATAGCACTGAGGAAAATGAAATACCTTGGAATTAACCTAACTAAAGAAGTCAAAGATCTTTTCAAGGAAAATTATGGTAATCTTAAAAAAGGGATCGTATAGGATTTCAGAAAATGGAAAGATATTCCATGCTCCTGGATAAGAATAACCAACATTGTGAAGATGGCCATACTCCCCAAACTGTTCTACAGATTTAATACAATCCCTATCAAACTACCACCAACATACCTCACAGAGCTAGAGAAATCATTCCTAAAATTTATTTGGAACCAGAAAAGACCTAGAATAGCAAAGACAATCCTGGGCAATAAAGGCAAGGCAGGAGGCATTACAATTCCTAACTTCTAATTATACTACAAGGCTACTGTGATAAAATCAGCATGGTATTGGCAACAAAATAGCCCTGAGGATCAGTGGAATAGATTAGAAGATGCTGAAGCCTCTACAAACACACTCAGCTACCTTATCTTTCACAAAGGGCCCAGACGTACTCACTGGAAGAAAGATAGCCTCTTTAACAAATGGTGCTGGAAAAACTGGCTCTCTACATACCAAAAACTAAAACTTGATGCAAGCCTATCACCATGCACTAAACTGAAGACAATATGGATTAAAAATCTAAACATTAGAACAGAAACACTAAATCTCCTGGAAGAGAAAGCAGGAGGAACTCTTGAAGACATAGGGGTAAGCAAAGAGTTCATGAACAAAAATCAAATCGCATTGCAAACACTTGGAAGAATTGACAACTGGGAACTGCTCTTATTGAGAAATTTTTGCACAACAAAAGAAATTACCAACAAAGTGAAAAGACAACCCACAAATTTGGAAAAAAAAAACATGACAAATAAGTACTCAGACTGGGGCCATAGTGATGGCTCAGTGGAATAAGTGCTTCCTGGCAAGCGCAAGAGAGTAAGTTTAAACCCTGGTTCAACAAAAATAAATAAAAATTTAAAAAAATAATACTCAAACTAAGTCTGCTCTCTAGAATTTATAAAGAACTAAAAAACACCAGGGCCCGAAAATTTAAAGACCCAGTCCAGAAATGGGCATCCAAGATGAACACACACTTCTCAGAGGATGAAACTAAAGAAGCAAATAAATATATGAAAAAATGCTCCACATCCCTAGCCTTCTGTGAAATACAGGTTAAAACAACATTGAGATATCATCTCACCCTAGAAAGAATGGCTATCATAAAGAAATCAACCAACAACAAATGTTGGAGAGGCTTTGGGGTAAAAGGAACATTTCATCACTGCTGGTGGATATGTTTAGTGGTGCAATCGTTATGGAAATCAGTGTGGAGACTCCTTGGAAAAGTTGGACTGGAAATCCCATTTAAACCAGCTATTCCTCCACTGAGAATTTTCTCAGAGGATCTGAAAACATCACATCATAGTGATATATGTGTGCCTATGTTTATAGCAGCACAATTTGTGATAACCAAATCTTGAAAACAACCAAGATGCCCATCACCTGAGGAATGGATGGAAATGATGTGGTATTTTTATTCAATGGAGTATTACTCAGCTATAAAGAATGATAAACTCAATGTCTTTATATTGAAGTGAATGCCACTTGAAGATATACTCATAAGTCAAATAAACCAGACACACATTTGTAATTAGCTTATAGTTTCCTTAGCACAAGAACTCAAAAGAAGAAATACAAATAGAAAGATATAGTACAACTAAAAGGAAAGCAAGAACCTGAGGACTTAATAATTAAGAGAGGCAAGAGAGAAGAGCTAGGAAACATGACAGTGACAGACCACACAGTTATATGTAGAAGATGGGTAAGGAAATGATCTTGAGAATCTTCAGAAGATTTTTGAATCTAGCAATTAATTGGAAAGATTCTCACCCTGACTAACTATATATACTGACACTTGTGAACTAAGAAACCACACTGAAGATGGCAATTTGCAATATTAGGTTCATGCTTGGAGTGCCTGTCATTCTGTTCTTCTGAATATGGGCTACTTGTCATGACATGCCAGTTACTTCTGTCCTGTCTCTCAGGTAGATGACTGTTCAAAAAGAAGAGGGTGGTGAATGAAGGCAAGAGACAGGAAGGGGAATGTTGCAGGACTGTCCTACTACAAGGTTGTGTATAGTTAGATTTTTGAACTTATTTGTAAACATAAGAATTATATAATTCTTTATGCCTATTTTCAAAATTTATTTTAAATTTTTAATGTTTTTTTTCATCATATTCTGTAGGGATTTAAAAGTTCAGCATATCAATACTTGATGAAAAGTGCCTGTTCCATGTTATGCTTTGGATGTTTGATATTCAGACAGATAGTGAGGTTAAGCTTAACAGTCTAGGTTGTATGGTAATAGTGATAAGCTTCTGTTTTGAACGGTTAACAACCTTAGTTTGCAGACCAAAATTAGAAGAAAAAGGAGGTCTGCAAGGAAAGCCAAAATTTTGGCCCTAACCTTTCAAGGTCAGTGAGGACTCAGGACAAAAGAGTAGCTGTACTGTAATAAACATGTAAATCAGTGATGTGCCAAATTTTCTGATCAAGGAGATTATGGGGCCAGAGAAGAAAGTGATTGATGTTGTACAGTGTGCCTAAGGAGAGTCACATGGAGAGAAATCATTCTCTCAGGCTTTCACAGAGAGCATATTCGCCAAGCAATGGCCATGACTCATCCACAGGGCGACACACTGACAAAGGTTTTACAATCTAAGTTACAAGATCTCAGGATAAATCCTGAGTGGATTTGACTAACCTTCTGAGATCCAAAGCTACAGCTCTTGTTACATAGGTCTTGCTTAATCTTGGTCTTAACCATCCATCCAGCAGAAAAGTATAAAAACAAAGTATAAGAAGCAAAGCCGTGTTATGTTGAGCTGGAGAGGACTCAGGTCAACAACTTCTGACATTGCCAGTCAAGCAGAAGACCCAATACTACTATGGACTACTGGACTATTTTGGAATATTTTGTTGAGTTCACACACCTATAATATTCAAAGGACGGAACTAAACAAAAAACGGGATACAGATGAATGTTCATTCTGTATCTGTGTATTCAAAATTGTTAGGATAGATATATAGTTGCATTCTCTTAATGAATAGAGGGATTTGTTCATTAGTGTTTATAAATAGGATATCACGTCTGAATCTTGTACAGCAAATAACCACTAGGAAAAGAGTATGCAATGTGTTAATTATTGAAACTGTCCTACCAATTTGATTTGAAACTGTCTCATTGCTATTTGTTTCTCAATAAAATTATGGAAAAAAAGAAATTTGCATCAATATGTATATTGTTCTATTGTCTATTTGTTGCCTTTATTCCGTTTATATTTTTCCACTTTTGTGTATTCACTGAACATTTTATGTTGTTCTTTTTTAAATTTTCTTATTTTATTTTATGGAAGGGTCTACAGGGTGTTCAGGGCCTCACTACTAATTAGACTCATAGTGATTTGCCTGTTTACAGCCTCCAAAAAGCTGGGATTACAGGCATGCCCAATCTCAATTGCCACCTCAGCATGCCCCTAAGGGTGGGGCTAGCATGGCAAACCCTGCTATTCTTATTCTTACACTTCTTAGCTTATTGATTTTTTTATTCTAAGTATAGTGCAAAGTTATACTTATGTGTAATGTAAGTAGGTTGCCTTATAATCTGAAATTAATCCAACTCTGTACTCAACTAATATTATATTATCTTGCCAATAAGAACCTGATAGTAGTGAAATTTTTCTAATTTCCTTTTCTTCTTCCTTATCCCATTATTATGATCCATTTTACTTATATATAAACTAGCATACATAAGCAGACAGTAATGAACACCCTATTAGTATAATTTTGTGATAATTGTCATGTTAGATCAATTAAGAGCAAAGTTTATTTTATGTCATTTGTTTGTTCTCCAAATTTTTCTATGTAGATCTGAATTTCTGACCTATGTCAATTTCCTTATTTCTAAAATTTTTTTTTTAACATTTCTTCAAGGGCAAGTCAACTGGCCACAGATCTCTTCAAGTTTTGTTCATCTGAGTCTTTATTTTCCACCTCTGTAATGCTAATTCCAAAGAGTACAGAACTGCAGCTTCATTATTTTTTCTGAACATTTTGAGTTTCATGTCAGTCTCATCTTGCTTGTCTGGTTTCTAAAGTGACATTTTCTATACTTCTTATATTTATTTCTAAATAAGTTAATCTTTCTATGGCTTTTTTCAAGGATTTTTCTTTAGAATAAAATTAAAAAATAAAGATAACGTCATCACAAGCTGTATAAAACACCTAGCTTTTACAAAATTTATTTTTGATAGAAATTTGACTATATCAGGATTTTGAATTTTCTCCAGTTTTAATGTATGCCTCTATTTTTGCATTTATTGTGATTACTGGTCTCTGGGTTTTAACACTCAAGATATATTCTTCAGTTTAAGACATGTACCATATTATCAATACTTGGTATGAAAAATAATGTAGAATATTACATTATAATTTTACATTAATTATGACAAAATATAACTATTTTGGATATATTGGATCAAGTGAACTATATTATTAAAAGTAGTTTTATCTGTTTATTTCCAGCTTTTGAAACTATGGCTACATAGTATGTAGATGCAACACTTGTGGTTCAACTGGGCAGAGGAATTGAAACAATCTGGACTAAATGTTTTTGTATTATTAGTTAATTTTCCTTGACACTAATTCCACATATAAGAGATCCAGGATGAACGTGTGCCTTTAGTGTGTGAGCATGGCACATAGAAAGCACGACTTAATTTAATTTATTTATTTATTATGTATTTAGTACAGGGTCTACAAGGTCTCACTACACAGATTGGACTCAGTGATTTTCCTGTTTTTAGCCTCCCAAGCGCTGGGATTACAGGAGCATGCCACTACGCCCAGTCTCAATCACTGTCTCAGCTAATCCTGGCCACTGGACTCTGCCTAAGCAGGTGATGTAGTCATCAGAGCTACCTGGCCAGCCCTCAACTTTACAAACAGAACACTTACTTGACTTCCTGTTCTTTGAGCTTTTATCACACAATAACTGAAAGTAACAAATATTTATTAAATTACTTGACACAAAATAAACTAATAAAAGCTCAGTGTTTTTCTGTTTTTTCATGGCTGTAGTATGTAAAAGACACCTGAACACATATTTGAAATAAAAGCAACAAATAAAATGCCATGATCCCATTCTTACCCAGGTGCGGGGCACAACATATTCACCCTCAAGGGCAGCAGCGGGGAGGAGCTGAGCACAGCAGCCAGACCTAAGCCAGACCCAGCTGGATAAGTCCAAACTTTGGAGAGCTGCATCTGAACTTCAGTACGTGTGAAGGTTATAACTACAGCAAAGATCTACAACCAAGGGCAGAAGACAGTGCTACACAAAATGACGAGAAGGGACAAAATGTAACCTCAGAACCTGAGCCCACCCGTAACAAGTGCAGAGGACACTAACACAGAACAAA
>NW_004524807.1:29724-43398 GCF_000260255.1 Octodon degus
AAAAAAAAAAAAAGAAAAGAAAAGAAAAAGAAAGTAACACCAGGAAAAGGAAACCTGTGAGAAACACAAAAAATTTAAAGAAATCCTTGTGAAATTTGTTTAAGGCCTGGAAAAATGGATTTATTGTGAAGTTTTGGGACCTCAGAACCAACTACTTGGTTTTCCATTATTTCTCATGTGAAAAATATGTTCAATTCTCCAACTTTTTGGTGTTCAAATATAAATTTGAAATAAACTAAGCTCAACAACTGAACTATCACTGTACCTTAATTGAAATACTATGTTGTTCAAAATGCCATATTCATTTGAGCTGTTGGAAAAGTAGCACCAATAAACTTAATGGAGTTTTGCCACGCTTTAAAAAGTATGTGGAACGTATGCTGGACAATGCGCCATAAAATAACTATACTTGCAGATCATCTCAAGCAGCACCTTTTTATTTTAAAAACTAATTGCTCCTTATATATTTTAATATAAACTGTTTTAAAAAGCATTTTGATATTGAAGTAGCTCTCAAAGAGGTGTTATTAAATAAGAAATACTTGCAATTCACAATTATCTCAATAGTGATTCTTATCATTTTGATTCTGATCTTCAGAGCTTCAAAGAAATAGATGATATTTATTCAATAACTATGTATCTGCAAGCCCCTGGAATTCCTGGAAAAGGAAATGACATGATTAAAACTATTCTTTATGAAATATACTGCAATCTTATCATTATGCAGAACATCTATTGAAAGATAGAGATTAGAATATTGAAGAGTGAATGTGAAGGGGACAAAGAGGTGGAAGAAGCAGGGGGGAAGAAAAAGGGGAGTAAGAAGAACTAGGAAGTGCTATGTACATCCCACAAGGAATGTCATCACTGTGTGCTGCAAACATGTATAATAAAAAAATTGCCAACTTTCTGTCAATTTCTTTCTTTCAATTCCTTCCTTCCTTTCTTCTTTCCTTCCTTTCTCTTCTCCAAGGACACTCCAGCCCTATATCACATTCTCAGCTCTTTTAGGAGAAAGCTAGTTTTCTAAGGGAACTTCTTCACATAAAAATAAATATATGAGCAGACACTGTGGCACTCACTTATTTAGAAGGCTGATGCAAGAAGCTTGCAAGTTGGAGCCCAACTTAGCACATTTATCCAGACTGTGTCTCAAACATAAAAAAGCATAGTAGTTGAGTGCACCTTGGAAAGCAAAAGAAAGAGGAGAGAGAAGAGAGGGAGAGAGAGACTTTTGCAGATCAAAAGACATCACCAAAAAAGTGAAAAAGAAGTGCTCACATTATAGAGGAATGTATTTTTAATGCTTGGATATAAATTCTAAATGAATTTAAAGAATAAGAAAGAGTACCAAATAGAAAAATGAGCCAGTGATTTTAAGAGTAGCTTCAAGTGGAGGGTACAGACTTTATTAGCCCTCTTGAAACAGTATCCCATCCCCTATTAAACATGTTCTATTTGAACATGTTCTAAACACTTGGTACCTCAATTCTACTTTTTATTATGTGCTGGAAAAACAGATAGAGCTTATAATGTTCTTATAATGCTGTCTTGTCAAACACCTGAAATCCACCTGAACTCCAAACAGTATGTAAGATTAATTGCAGGAAAACAAACAAGAATAAAAATGAAGTTAGATGCTTTACTCTAGAAGAATCTCAAGGATAAGGCTAGGAGGAAAGAGGGGCTTGAAAAATAATTCATATAATTCAGTTTCTTAAAATTAAAAAATGATAAAACTAAGCAAATTTTAGAAGACATAAATATTTGATAAAATTATTTTGAAAGCAAGAGGTCAAAGATAAAGATTAGAACTACTTTGACTAATCTGAAAATGATACTATTATTTGATTTGCTTTGACTTGTACATAACGGACAATGTCACCTATGTGATCAAGAACTCCTGTCTCCATGCAATTCTTACACAGAAATGATTAGAAGACATGGCAATATTATTCAAAATAAAGTCAAACATAAGATTCAGAATGTTTGAATCTTAAAATAATAAAGAGAAGCCTGAGAATTATTAGGAATTAGGGAGATATCTAAATTAATCAAGAATTTTTTTACTTTAGGAGAATAAGTTTAGGAAGGTGAGAGACCTAGTGAATACATGATATGAGAAATAATTGCTTTGGATTATTGTTGGTGATATGGTGAATGTTAAGTACACACACAGAGAGAGAGAGAGAGAGAGAGAAAGAGAGAGAGAGAGAGAGAGAGAAAGAGAGAGAGAGAGAACCGCAAAAAAGACAAAAAGAGAGAGCTGTACATTTTACAATTTTAAAAGAGTAAATTGGATTGCATTAAATCTGTATCACAGTTTTGGAAGCATGGCAATTTGCATGATACTGGTCTTTTCTCCATGAGCAAAGGCTACCTTTCCATTTTCTGATATCTTCTTTGATAACCTTTTTGAGAACACTATAATTCTTTATATGTAGATATTTTACTTCCTTTGTTAAATCAATTCCTAAGTATTTCATTTCTTTGGATGCTATTGTGAAGGCTGTTGTTTCCCTGATTTATGTCATTGAGTTTGTTGTTTGTATATAGGATTGCTATATTTTAGAGTGTTGACTTTGTATCCAAATACACTACTGAATTTGTTTAATAAATGTAGAAGACTTTTGATGGAGTTTTGGGGTTCTTATATGTACAGTATCATGTCACCTGCAAATAATGATAATTTAATTTCTTCATTTTCTATCCTTATTGCTTTCATTTCTCTCTTCTCTAGTTGCTCTGGCTAATACTTCCAGAACTATATTGAATAAGAGAGAGGATAGTGGTCATCCTTGTCCTGTTTCTGATTTCAGAGTGAAAGCTTTCAAGTTTTTGTCCATTTAATGAGATTGGCTGTTGATTTGTCATAGATGGCTTTTATCAGACTGAGGCAAAGAAAATTTACTCAGATTTTCTGTAAGGTTTTTATTTGAATGAGTGCTTGAGTTTCTCAAAATATTTTTAGAATTTATTTGGTACAGGGTTTTACCATGCAGCTCAGACTCATAGCAATCCTCCTGTTTCCAGCCTCCCTAGTGCTGGGATTACAGGTGTATATCATCACTCCTAGTATCAGTGGCTGGCTCAGTGCACCCAGGGACATGACTGCCATGGCATATGGTGACAGGGATGGAAACCCTATCCCTGTGCTTGCCTAAGGAGGTGCTTAGTCCACTGAGCTATCTTGCCAGCTCTGCTAATAATTTATTGAAGCTTTTTGCACCTGTGTTCATTAGGAAGATTGGCCTGTAGTTCAGGGATTTTTGTTTTGTTTTTTGCTTGTTTGCTTCTTTCTTTCTTTCTTTCTTTTTTCTCAGAGTAATGCTTTCCTTCAGGATTGAGTTAAAGAGTATTGCTTCCCTTTCAATTTCATTAGTTTGGAGAGTATTGACATTAAATCTCTATATTGCTTGTGGAATTCATTGGGACCTAGGCTTTTCTTTGTTGCTGAGTTTTAATGTTTTCAACTTCAATAACTGATACTGGGTTCTACAGAATTTTCATATCTTCTTGATTCAGCTTTGGTAATTCATGTGTATCTAGGTATATGTACATTTCTTCTATATTTACAACCCATGCAATCCTGATCGAAATATCATTAGCACACTTCCCAGCTAGAGAAAACATTCCTAAAATTTACTTGGAAACAGAAGAGACCTGGTATAGCAATGCTAATCCTGAGCCACAAGGGCAAGGTGGGAGGCATCACAATCCCTGACTACTTTGAAGTTAATCCCTGACTACTTTGAACATAACTACAGTGTATTAACTATTGTTATTTATTTTTGTTTTATCCTTTTTAATAAGATAAACATGAAAAAGCAAACTTTTAATTTAAGGATAACAAAAATGTGATCATAATGCAATAATTGACTTTGTAATTTGTAATTTGTAAATACATAATAGTATATATAGGGATTATGACATAAACACAGATTATTTAATTCAATAAATCAATGGTTGCGTCATATCAAGAGTGTGGGTGAGGGCATGTTGAGAAGAGAGTTAATAGCGTAATAAGGAGTCAATAGGTACAAAATTGTTTATCACTAATTATTAATATAAATATATAATTAGAAACATTGAATTCCCATAAAGACACTTCAGTTTATTTCCACAGACATGTTTGAAAGAAGGGAAAATGTAGGGCCAGCATCTGCACTCATTAATAAAAAAAGTATCTCGGTAAATTAGAAAACAAATTTGGGTAGATATCTTGATATTTTACAAAAATGAACTGAAATAAAAATTGCACTCTTTATAGATTTTTATTTGTTTTGTATTCTTCTGATTGATCTATTTTTTCAATAAATAGCTTCTGGTCTTCCAATTTTACATAGGCACACATACAATGTTTTGAGTTTTTATTGAAATTTACTGTGAATGGGTCAGTAGTCAGAAAAGCCTTCTGTCATAGAAAGCTCTTGTCAACACTGGAAACTACGAAGATGGAGTGACTAAGAAATTCAAACTTGAATGTTGAGTATCTGTGAAGCACAGCTGTTCTCCCTGATGTCCTCTTCCACCTTGGTCTCTTTCAGAAGTGGAATTCCAATGGCCTATGGGGACCCACTTACTGTTGTTTATGGTTTGTCACCAAGCCGACAGCTCCAGCAGCCAGGAAACTGACTTCACCACGTGTCCACTACAGCACTGAAGTTCCAATTTTCCAGTTGTTTCTGGACCTGAAATTTGGCTTCCCAAGCACTGGGTCTGTTCCAGGATAAAAGGAAGCCAAATTTATATTGTGTACTAAATGCTCCAATGGTTGACATTTTCTTTTCAAACATGAGATGCATTGTGTAGATTAGAACACAAAGTACAGTAATAAAACCCTAGAATATATTTAAATGTGTTTTTTATTCTAAAGTACTTCTATTATTTCCCTTCTTTTTGCCATTGTTATCTCTTATGCATTAAAGAATAAAATGCATCTTAAAACTCTGCAAAAGTCAAAGAGATCAACAAATGAATCTTTAGTAATTATTATCACGGATTTTGTTTATTCTCTGTTTACAGTTTTCCTCATGAGCCTGTGCCGCTATAGTGTCAGTGGTCTACCGGCTTTCTGTAAAGAATTACCATACCGTAGAATGTATTTATAATCCTAGCACTCAGGAGGCTGAAGCAAGAGGATTCCTGTGAGTTCAAGGCCAGCCTGGGCTACAAAATAAGCTCAAGGCCAGCCTGAAATACACAGAAGGACCCCCTCCCCCACCATATTCAAGCCTGGATGACCTCAGTCTAAAGTAGACATTTCTGAAGTTGACACAAAGGATTAGACCTCCTAAAATGATAAGACCTCCTATTCTTATACTAAAAATTACACACTAATTCTAGTCTTATTTTAGAAATAAATGGCAGCCAGCCCGCCCCCTGGTGGGCTGAGCTGGTCACACACACACACACACACACACACACACACACACACTAAATAAATAAATAAATAAATAAATAATTTTTTAAAAATTTAAGAAATAAATGGCAGTGGCTCTGGCTTGAAAATGTGGTTAAACTGCTATGAATTAAAAGCTAATTCATAATTTAAAACCTGTTCTGATATTACAGCATAACTCAACACATTTAGCATGAGATTACACCCACTACATGGCAGTTTTAATTTGTAAATAACAGAGGCCCCAAAGCCACTTGATGGTTAAATGCATACACTAGCCTGCTGAGTTACCTGGTACTTTCAGAATGAAAATAAAACAAAATGTAAATTATTCTAAGTGGAAAATAAAAAAAAAAAACTGAAACACAGAAATCATCTTCACAGAATCTCTGTGTGCTTTATCAACAGTGTCCTGCTCACCTTGGGGAGATGTCAACATTCACAAATGACAAGTAGTAGTGTACCTGTGCCTCCTCCTGAGTATTTGAATCTGCTTCACTGCTTGAAAGATCAAATATAGAAGAATATAAACAGTGTTAGACCTAACAGAAGGGGTGCCATAGAGAAATAGGAGATGGACGCCAAAATGAAGGGAGATGGAGCTTGCTCAGCTGCTGCTGCTTCTCATTTCTTCTATAAACTGGGTAAGCTGGAAATGGCTACCAACCTCCACTGCAGCACATTAGCCAAGAGCCTCACCTCATAGAGGTATACTTCTCAGAGTCCTTTTCTCTGGAAAAGGGACCATCTCTCCCCCCTAATCAGGCTGAAACTCAAAGGTAATCCTTGACTTTTCATTCTCCCTCATATTCCACATCCAATCACTCTTCAAATTGGTTTCTCTGTACCAGAAAATATGTCTGGAATATTTTTTTATGAGCAGAATATATTTATTGAGAGAAAGAAAACTCCTGTCCTGAGAGAGGGACAGGAGGGGGGGTGGAGGCGAGCGGGTAATCCCCCCCATGTCTGGAATATTAACATTGTTTCTTATACCGTTGTCACTGAGGGAGGTTTCTTTTCACTCTTTCTAAAGTTATGGTTGCCTTCTATAACTTATCTTGGCACAGAAACCAGAGGGCTTGTGTTACAAGTACAAATCTGACCTTGTCCGGGCCCTACTTCAGTCTATATAGAAGCTTCACATTGCCCTAAAACAAAAGCCAAATCTTCAACTATTTTTTATGGTAATTGTTATAGCGTGTATCTAGTTGTCCCCCCAAAGTCTCATGTAGTTATGGGGTGGGCTTCTACAGTTTGCGATTAATTCATGATCCAAAGCTAGGATTTATGGGTCTGAGAACTTCTAGGATTATGAGTGTATTTGAGTATCTCCCCCACCCAACCTGGGGTGGATAGCCTGAATGCAGTGTAAGGGAGACAGGTTCGCTCTCTGAAGCCATTGTTGTCACTACTCCTCTCATCTGCTCTTGCTATTTTGCTTTCTGCCACCACGAACTGCTGCCCTCTGCCATGTGCCCATCTGCTTTGGAGCCAGCTGAGTATGGACTGAAATCTCTAGTAACTGTGAGCTGAATAAAACTTTCCTTCCTTAAATTTGGTGTTGGGTATTTGTCCCATTTGTACTATTCCTTTTCATCCTTTCATGTAAGCTTATATAAGTTATTCTTTAAGGAAGATTATTTCATTTCAAGATAAGATTAAATACCCAAGACTTTTGGAGGGCTTGATACCCTTGTTCCTGGAACTTCTTCTTGTTGAAAAATTTTTCCATATAAGACACTAATATTCATGTATTTAGTTCATATTTGACTTCTTTATATCTGTTCTACAATCTGAAACATGATAGAAGCATAATGAATACTGATTGACTCAAGTGGAATGAAATACATTAGAATGATTTTTTAAAAAGTGTAGCAGCTTGAATGTGTTCCCCCAAAAGTTTTGTGTTGGAAATTTATGCACCAAATTTATACTGATGGTCTTTGCAGGTGGGGCATTTGAGAGGAAGTGAGGATTACATGAAGTCGTGAGGGTGGCCATATAAGACAACAAAAACACCCAATGTAGCAACTTGCTCTGTCTCACCATATGATCCTCTCTTTCACATTATGATGCATTAAAAGGCCCCCTCCAAATATTTTTCAAATGCTGGCACCACATTCTTGGACTTTCACCCTTTAGAACTGTGAGCCAAAACAAAGTCCATTCTGCATAAAATATCCAATTTCATGTATTTTGCTATAGTCACAGAAAATTGATTAAAACAAGTATTTAAAGCTAGAGATTTCAAAGAATTCTATGTATATTGTCACAATCCATATTACTTTGTATTGCATGGTAGAAGTGTTTCCAAGTATCTACATATGTGCGTGTGTGTGTGTGTGAGTGTGTGTGTGAGTATGTGAGTGTGTGTGTGTGTGTGTGTGTAAGAGAAGGTAGAAGTTGTAAAGAGCAAAGACAAAGCCCAACTTTTTCCTCAGTGATACATGGGAAAGCACTGTAGAGGACCCTCTGGCTTCCTTTTGTTGAAGGGAGTGTCATGTTCAGAAATGTCATTTTAGGCTTCTTGCCCTAGTATTGACACTTACGAAAAGCAAAACTAACAGTTATGAAATGTAAATGCAGGCACCCTTGAGAGTAAAACTAGCACATCCTTATGTCCTTGTTGTCCTTCCTTTAACCAAGTGAAGACCTGAGAATTCCTAGCACTCTGGTTCTGTTCTGTGCTTTTAAGAGAATACTAAAAACAAAGCGCAGCCCATTCTTAGTACACACCTACACCCAGTGGAAAGGAAATGCTTCCGCTTGACTTGGGGAGAAGAGAGTGTTTGGACTTTGCTTTTGAAAATAAGCGAGATTTTTTTTACTGATGACTGTGTTGAGAAATATTATATTCTAAAAACATTGCTTTCCCCAAATTCTGTCTTTGGTCTCGAGATGTTTGCAAGTTATGCAAAGTTACAAAGTTTGAGAAAAGTATAGCCTACATCTTTGAGTGTGGGGGGTTTCATTGCATCCCTAAGTCTTCAAAAAGTATTAGAGCAAAAATTTATTAACAGAATTTAATCAAGCCTTCCAATTGAACCAAACTTTTTTTATTTTTTAAATTCATTCTCTCTCTCTCTCTCTCTCTCTCTCTCTCTCTCTCTCTCTCTCTCTCTTTCTCTCTCTCTCTTTCTCTTCTCTCCGGCCACTCCCCCTTTCTCTCTCCCTGGAATGCCTATTAAAATCTTTATCACTCAGGAAAATATGGAAAAACTGATATGATAAGAGGCAAAAATGAGTTCAAAACCAGCAATCTTATTGGTCTGTTTAATCCTTCAAAAGAGCTAGCATCTCATAGCCCCTGTCATTACTTGTAAAACATTTAGCACACTTATTGCCCAGTAGTATAAAGGAACTAAATGAGAGCCATGTTATAGATTTCTTACTCAAAATCTGTTTTCTCTTTTTAGCTCCAAATCACTGAAGAAACTTACAACCAATCACTTTATATAAAATATTTCACCAGGTTTAGTAATTAATATCTCTTCAAAGGGGAAAAATCACTGATTTATATTATTGTAACAGGTGTTGATCTTAAAATTGCAGTATTTTGTACACTGGAAGGAATAATTTCAAAGGCAGAGGTTTTGAACAAACTGACTGGAAATCAAGCAGTCCCATGCATGTGCTCGATTCCAGAGAACCTGATTAGCACTACAGTTGAAGTTTAGAGAGATGCACTTTACACAGGAACAAAGGAGCTGCAGAAACAATAGCTCTGAAAGCTCTTTTGTATTCACATCACTCTCAATGTGTCTGCACATCCTAAAGGGGCTTTGGAGTGAAAAGTCAGAAACAAAGTACATGGCATGTGGGTTTTCTAGACAAGTCTGGATGTGCAGTTGAAAATGATTAAGTTTGATCTCTTTGTCAAAATTGTGTTTGCACAAGATTTTGACCCTCAGTCCCCTTCCACCCTTCACTCTCTTCCCCAAAACCAAACATTTGTGTTTGAGTAAAGGAAAATTCAAGCAAACAGGAAAAATCTAACACCACTGAGCAAACACTCACATCATCCTCTGTGTAGAGTTCTACTTCACAGAGAACAATAGACTTCTTTCTTCAGAGACTTACTGTTGGCAAATACACGACAACTCGTGGGCTTTTGATTTTGACAAGATTGCCACATCAGTCTGGAAATTTAAATTGTTTGCTTGAGTGTCACTCATTCAGCCTTTCATTGATTTCCCTGCTGGTGTCTTTGCTGATTACCTGTTTAAGAAACAAGAAAGTCAAGGCCTGATTTACCTTTTAAAAAACAAGAAAACACAACTTAAATCTTTGAAATTATACCTGTTTTGCTTCTAGTTTCCAAGAGCCACCAATTTGATTACAAAGCATGTTCATAAATCTTTGCAACAATTAGGACCCTGTGGAATGATATTAAGTGAGAGGAAACCAAGGAATAAGAGTTGCACTTCTGCACCAGGAGACCCAAAAAAGCAGTTCAGCGGAGCAACGAATGCTTCGGCCTTGGAAACTGACAGTGTCCAAGAAATGATCACAAACAAGTGTACATTTGTACAATGTGTAAATTACATTTCATTTGATGTGTCAATTTTTGGTACATGGTTAACCTCATTAGTCCATGTAAGGGCTTCTTTTATTACTTTTCAGTTTATTCATGTTTAGTTACTCATCTAATAGCTTCCTGTGTAATTACTTATCTAAATGAACTTGCAGGAACCTACTGTCCTTTCTAAACACTCAAATCTTAGGAATAATTTCGTTTTTCTCCAAGTATTTTTTCATCCATCATGATCACATCTATCATAATCAACTGTACCTGTACATAGTGAATCTTAATTCTTCCTTTCTTCCAATTCCACTCCCTCCCTTTAGCCCTTCTCCCCCTACCCATTTACAAAAGCTTTGTTGATACTTTTTTCCTTCCACTTTCTTTTCATGACATTCTTTTTCCTTATCTTCCATCCCCACTCCCTTGTTCCCCTTCTCATTTGAAACAGGGTCTTTTATTTTTTTTTTCTTGGTACCAGGGATGAACTCAGGACCTTGCGCTTGCCAGACAGGCACTTGTGCTACTGAGCTATCTCCCCAGCCCTCCCTTTCCCATTTGAACACGCTAGTAGTAGGAATCTACTTCCCAATTCTATCCTCCATTTTGCTTCTTATTTATCCTTCAGATTTCTCACAGAAGAGAAAAAAGCTATATTTAAACTTGCATGTCTGATGTCTTAAAAAAAAATAAGAAGGGGTAGCTATTCTGTTTACAAACAATGTAAACTTCAAGCCAAGAATGTCACTACATACTTGTTAGGAGAAAACTGCAAGTGGAAAAGAGAATAAACAAATACATATATACTCAAATGTAAGCATACACAGCTATATAAGACAAATTTTAAGATATGAAAAATCAAATGAGCAGAAACTCAGTTGTAATAGTGGACTTTAACACCCCATTGTCTCAAAGTGATAGATCAACTAGGCAAAAAGTCAGGAAAAAAGAAAGAACTAAGCCAAACTTGGGTGAAGAAATGGACTCAGTGGACCTTTATATTCAACAACATCAGAATGAACATTCTTCTCAGATGCACGTGAGACATTCTCCAAAATAGACAATATACTAGCATATAGAATATGCTTAAGTAAATGCAAAGGAATCAAAATTATCCAAGGCACACAATCTGATCATAATGCAGTGAAACTGGAATTTATTGACTAAAGAAATTACAAAACTTCCATAAACATATGAAAATTAAATAACACCCTCCTGAACAACAAATGGGTCACAGATGAAATTAAAGAAGAAATTAAATAATACTAACAATCAAATGAAAATACAAATACAAGTCACAGGAACCTATGGGGCACAATGCAAGCAGTCTTAAGAAGGAAATTTATAGTGCTAAATTCTCCCATCAAGAAAGCAAAATGAAGGCTGGTCAAATAGCTCAGTGGATTAAAGTACCTGCAAGCAGGTTCAGGGGCCAGGGCTTCAATTCCCAGGCCTTCCATGCTGTGGTGGTGCATGCCTGTAATCCCAGCATTTGGGAGGCTGTAAACAGGAGAATCACTATGAGTCTGATCTAGTAATGAGACTCTGAACACCCTGTAAGTCCTTCCCTAAAATACAGGGAAAAATACTCCCAAGATCTTATATTTAAAAAAATAAATAAATAAATAAATAAATAAATAAATAAATAAAAGAAAGCAAAATGAGCACAAATATCCTTATTCTGTACCTCGTGCTCCTAGGAAAACAAGTGTAAATCAAGCCAAAAACCCAAAAAAGGCAGGGAATTATAATGACCAAAGCAGAAATGAATGCAACGGAGACAAAGAAAATAATACAAAGAATTAGTGAGTCAAGTTGAGTCTCTAAAAGAATAAACAAAATTGATAAACCCCTAGTCAACCTCATCAAAAAAGGAAAGAAAAACATCAAAATTTTTGCAATTAGATATGAAAAGGGCAAAGTCACTATAGACCCTATAGAAATTCAAAAGACCATCAGTTCTCACTTTGAAAATCTTTATTCTTATAGGATGGAAAACACAGAAGTTAAAGATACCTAGATATATATGAATTTCCAAAGCTGAAAAGATTTGATGTCAACTCTTCTCAAACTTTTCAGTGACATTGAAAAACAAGCAATATTCCTTACCTCATTCCTAGAGGCAGGTATAGCCCTGATACCAAAACCAGAAAAAGACTCATCCAAAAAATAAAAAAAGTACAGGCCAACATTCCTAATGAATACAGATACAAAAATCCTCAATAAAATGCTAGCAAACAGAATGCAGCAAATCATCAAGAAGATTGCACATCATGACCAAGTGGGATTCATCCAGGAATGCAGAGATGATTCAACATACATAAATCAATAAATGCAATACACCACTTTATCAGAGCCAAAGACAAAAATCACATGATTAAAAGCCAGCTAGATAGCTTAGCCAAGTAAGTGCCTGCTTAGGCTAGCGCCAGGACTGGTTGGATCTCCAATACCACATACTGCACCAGCCCTGCCCCTGGGTGCACTGAACCAGTGATAGAGTCTGGGCATGGTGGCACATGCCTGTAATCCTAGTGCTGGGGAGACTGAAAACAGGAGGATCATTAACAGTCCAAGTTGTATAGTGAGACCCTGTACCAAAGACATAATTTTTTTTTAAATCACATGATTATCACAATAGATACAGGCAAGTTTGTGACCCCATAACTCTTGCATTCTGCATGCTTGAAAAGCTAACATCTTGGGGCCAAGGACATAGCTCAGCGGTCTAAGCACCTGTCTGACAACTGCAAGGGCCTGGGTTCAATCTGTGGTACCACATGCTGTGTAGGCCCTGTCCAGGGCCCGCTGAGCTGGCCACTGAAACTGAGCGGACATGGTGGTGCATACTTGTAATCCTAGCCTGTTATCCCAGCACTTTGGGAGGCTGAAACAGGAGGATCACTATCAGTCCAAGATGTGTAGTGAGACCCTGTACCAAACACATAAATTAAGGCTTTTTTGTGCAGGGTGCCACTATGCAGCTCAGACTCATAGTGATCCTCCTGTTTCTGCCTCCCTAGTGCTGGGATTACAGGTGTATTTCACCACTCCTAGATCTAAACACATAAATTAAAAACAAACAAAATGAATAATAGCAACAAAAAATTAGTACCTTGTGGATGACACTGAAATCTATCATGCACCATAGGTAAGATGACCTCTCAATACCTGGATAGCAGAACCCAGTGATTCCCTAGACAGTACTGAATAAGCAAGATATCCAAGGGATGCTTTTCTCAAAGCAAACTCTTACAGAAGCTTGGTCTTTTCCATGTTTGAGCTTGAAGTGAGTGAAGTCTAGTCATTTCCTGAGATGCTGTCAAGGCTTCTATCCCATTGTGTTGATGCAAAGTACTGGGCTTCTTTTTAGTGTTATTCTTTAAAAGCAAAGATCTGACTGGCCCCAACTTTACACATTTTTCCTTTCAGGCCAAGCTATAAAAATTTCCAGTCAGCTGTGTTTTTGCTATTGATTTTTGTTTGTTTGTTTGTTTGTTTGTTTTTGTTTTTGTTTTTTTGGGTTTTTTTATTTTTCAACAAATAATACACTGCATATATTCTTTTTTTTTTTAAAGAGATTTTCCTGTTTATTTATTTATTTATTTATTTTTTCAAAGTTTTATTGACAAACAGATAGCAATGAGACAGTTTCAAATCATATCGGAAGGACAGTTTCAACAAATAATACACTGCATATATTCTTCTTAGTGGTTAATTGCTATACAAGATGCGGACTTGTGATCCC
>NW_004524807.1:51288-68764 GCF_000260255.1 Octodon degus
TCCTTGTATCCCTCCTTTTTCTCTAATTTTGGTCTGCAAACTTAGGTTGTTAACCATCCAGAAGAAAAGCTTATTGTTATTATCAAATGATTTGGGCTATCAATCTTAACCTCACTATCTCACTGCATTTTAAACATCTTAGGCATAATAAGGAACAGGTTTGCTATTGATTCTTACTGGTTAAAAGCTGCTAGCAGTACCAATGTCATAGTGTAAATATTGAGCCTCCTTGAACATCTTCCAGTAAGATTAATTAGTTCATCACTTTTGAATTCTGTTTCCTACAAAGGGGGAAATTCTTAGCATATGGATGCATCATTTATAATTTAACACATATGGCTTCTATTTTCTAATGCATTCCTCATTCTCAACCGAAATCTCATGAACTTAGTCTTTGCTGTTCACATTATTATCATTTTTTTTTTTACAGAACCAGGGATTGAACTCAGCCATTATCATCATTTTGGTCCTTTGTGCTCACACCATCACCCATCATAACAAACTGAGATTACCGCATTCTGTGATGTGCTAGCCCATACCTGCAAACCTTTCCAAACTTCTCCTATGGAGCAGTTCCAAAGGCATCATTAGGTATAGTTGTAGCCATGGCCTCACTCCGTATCAATTTTCTGTTTTAGTCATTTTTCCAGTGTTAGATAAAATACCTAACACATGCAGTTTAAAAGAGGGGAGATTTATTTTGCTCCATGGTTTCAGAGGTCTTAGTGCATGCTTGCCTGACTCCATGACAAAAGAGCCTGGTAGAGGAAAAATATTTACTTCATGGTAGACAGGAAGCTAATAGAGAAAGAAGGAACCAAAGATAAAAACACACCCTTTCAGAAGGAAGGGAAAAGGAAAAAATGAGAAAAGAACAGAATAGAAACAAAGCTTTTTTTTTTTTAAATAGAGAGGGGAAGAGGGGTTGAAGCAAGGGGAGAGGATGGAGAAAAAGAATGTCATGTACAAGTAGGTAGAGATTCTCTATGATGATTGTGAGTCTTATGTTTACCTATAATGTATCAATAAAGTTACTTAATTTAAAAATATCCTTTTAGGTCATCCTTGAGTAACCACTCCTTTCATCTAAGTCCTCCATCCAAACATGAGGATTTGGGGGCATTTTAGAACTAATCTATGTAATTTTCTGGGAAGTGGATGGAACTGAAGAACATTATAAGAAAATATAGGGGCATATTAGAGGGACAGAAACAAAAGTTCAGGGCAAAACCCAGAAGACTAACATTGTCAAATTGCATGCTTCCCCATGGCTAGTGATTGCCACATGCTTACCTGAGACTGACAATTGTGCAAGCATCACACTTATCTGTGTAACTTGTACTTGAGAAATGTACTTTGCCATATACTTGAGAAATGCACTCCTTGTTACTCATGCTTAAGAAATCCCCAACTGACCAGGTCCCAGACACAAAGGCTAATACCCTGATCAGCCAAGACCACAGCAATCAATGAAATGATTATTGTTCAAAACCAGCTTAATCTTATCTTTGATTCTTTTTTAAAAAATGTATTTGGTGATTACAGAGTCTCACTATGCAGCTCACACTCATAGTGAGCCTCCTGTTTTCAGCCTTCCCAGCGCTGGGATTAAGGCACGAACCACTATGCCCAAACTCTGGCCAGCTCAGCTCGCTCTGGGAGCCAGGCTGGTATGTCATATGGTGCCAGAGATTGAACTGCTGTCCCTGCAATTGTCTAAGAAGATGCTTTAGTCTGTTGAGTTATCTCATTGGTCCCAACCATATAAGTATTATGTATACCTCAGATTTACTGGGTATCCCAAGTGGGATGCCCTCTATCTTGCAGCTCATCTATTGCAAATATATACTTCTACTTTGTCTCTATTTTTGCTTAGCACTAATCAATCTTGACTTATTTTCTCTTGTCTTTTAAATTTCTTATCACGTTTTTTGATCAATTTTACGAGCACATATTGTTAAACCAAACAACTAATTTGAAGACAACATTATGCAATGTAACAATTGTTGTTGAATTTCTATTATTTTGTTTAGTGAAATTCTGTATTGTTTCTAATATTTTTTCCTACTTTTTATTTGTTTTAAAAAGAAAAAAAGGGAAAAAAGAAATAGACACATATTTAAAGACAAGATATGTAATCCAGCCATGGTGATGCACACCTATAATCTCAGCACTCAGGAGGCTGAGGCAGGAGGATCATTGTGAGTTCAAGACCAACCTGGGCTACAAAATGAGCTCAAGGCCAGCCTAAACTACATAGTGAGACCTTGTCTCAAAAAGATAAAAAAATAGACAAAATATTTAGACATAAATAATAGATTTAGCCATAACAACTTAAAACTGGAAGTATATCAGATTTTTTTAAACAGATGAGCTGTAAAAACTACTTATGTTACATCCATCCCAGTTAATACTACCTTTGTGAAAATGGAGAAACCATCAACACATGCAATAATATGAATGAATCCACCTAAAGTTTCACTGAGCATAAATGGCAAATTCCAAAATGATATGTCTTCATGTATTAAGATTGTTGAAAAAAAAAAGATTGTTGAAATAACAAAATTATGGAAATGTACACTAGATAAGTGGTTACATGGGTTGTGGGTGAGGTTGGAAAGGTGTGGGTAGAAAATGACAGCAGAAGAGACCCTAGAGGGCAAACTGGTGTGTGTCTTTCTACAAGATGGGCTAGATGTCTTTCTACATACATGAAAAAATTGCATAGAACTAAATGTACATACCTAAATACAAAT
Organism: Octodon degus; assembly: GCF_000260255.1. Taxonomy (NCBI): domain Eukaryota; kingdom Metazoa; phylum Chordata; class Mammalia; order Rodentia; family Octodontidae; genus Octodon; species Octodon degus. The sequence continues at coordinate 54,045 of NW_004524807.1, forward strand.
TAACTGCAAAAACCTGAATTATATAGATTATTTGAATCAATGTCAGTATCATGATTGAGATATTATACTATTGCTTTAGGTCATAAATTGGAGAAAACATTAAGAGTATGTCGGCTCATTCTGCAACTTTTCTTACAATTGCACCTAAATTTTCAATCACAACAAAATAAGTTAAGTTTCAAAATACAACGCATATTTTTAAGCATTCTGGAAGTGGTATTACATATTATCTTTGAGAATTTAAAATTTTCACATCACCTATAATTTATTCTTTTTAAAAAAATTAATTAATTAATTAATATGTGTGTGTGTGTGTGTGTGTGTGTGTGTGTGTGTGTGTGGCCAGCTCAGCCCACCAGGGGGGGGGGCTGGCTGGCATGTGGTGCTAGGGGATTGAACCAGGGTCCCTGTGCTTTGCTAAGCTTGTTCTAAGTAGGTGCTTTAGACCACTGAGCCATCTCACCAGCCCTAATTTACTCTTTATAATAGATTGTCTATCAAGATTTTTCCAGTCTGTTGCACGTGACTCTTTCATTGGTCTTTAGGGACACTCATTACTCTAATTTGTCATTATAACACAAATTATATGGATATTTTCTTGTGTTATTTTTGCTTTCTGTTTTCATTATTCTCAGCAGTTCTATGAGCAGTCGTTCCCGCTGGTAGGCATTGGCAGGTATTCTAGTTCTGTGTTCTGTCCCTTTCATTCCTTCTTATTCAATGTTTATCTTGCATTCCTTTTGTAAATGCTTATTAATTTTAACCATTTTTCTTTATTGCTAAAGATTAATGCCATACATTTCCTTTAAAACACTGTTTTTATATTTTTCCATGAGTTCTGATGTAAAATATACTTGCTCTAGCTACTTTGGAGGTATTTTTAAAATATGCACTATGTCAACTTCTTTCACAATAAGTTGTTTATATAATTTTTTAGGTTCTAAGTATATAGAGCTTATTGATGTATCTTTTTATGTTATTTCACCTCTTTAGTTGAATTTAATTATCCTAACAGTAAAATTATCTGCATCATGGCTGAGGTTTTAAATGTGTTGCTTCACGGCCCAGTAAATGATGGAGTCTCTGAATGTATTATCTACTTCCCACAAAAATGTGCTTATTCTAGTTAGAGAACACACAGAACCATGCAGCTTCACTAGACTGAAGATGGGAATATTACTATTCAAATCATATATATATATATATGTAATTTTTTTACTATTTGTCCATTTAATGATTAAAAGAGGGTTTTGAGCTCTCTCCCATATTAGTAAGCTTAAAGTTTCCAGTATTTCTATTTAAGTGTTTATTTACTTAATTTGAGTATAATAATAGAGACAAGGTTAAAAATCACTATATTTTTAGTGAATCTAAAGTTTGACCATATAGTACTACTTAATATAAATAATTAATATTTATATTTTCTGTGATCCTTACAGTTAAACTTTCTTTTGTTTTCTGGTTGTCTAAAAAATTTAGCAGCTTGGGCTGGGGAAATAATTCAGCATCATAAGTGCCTGCCTGGCAAGTGCAAGGTCCTGAGTTTGATTCTGGGATATGAAAAAAAAAGAGCAGCTTCTAAGAAGCATATGAAATATTATTTTATTCCATCAGAGAATAGAAAGCAATCAAAATCCAGAGCTTTAGATTAATTTGGAATCTTCACTTTCAGGTAAAGTTATAATATAGTAAAGAATAACATTCAATTATTAATAAATAATATGGCATAAGTCTAGTTTTGGTTTTCCTCTAAGCAATTTTATTGTATGTCTGAAAGCAAAAATTTCCCCTTCCTGAATAAATAAATAAAGCCTAAATAAATAAATACATGCTATTTGTTTATTTATTTGGTACAGTGTCTCGCTACACAGTCTGGACTTGTACTGATTTCCTGTCTCAGCCTCCCCCACACTGGTATTATAGGCCTGTACCACCACCTCCTGTTTTGGTGGCCAGCACAGCATGGATCTGGCAAAGAATGCAGTAATAGGGACAGAACCCAGGTCCTTCTGCTTGCCAGGCAGGCACTTAGACCACCAAGCTATCTCCCCAGCCCCAAGACCTATTTATTAAAAAAAATTTAAAGATTTCCTCTTTAGAATAGATAAGCCTATGAGTACAGAACTGGGGATTTTTATGTATGGTGTTGTGTTCTATGTTCTAATAAATCTGCTGCTACCTTATAAGGTTGCTTAAGCAGATAACAAGGACTCTTATATTACCATGTACATTTTAAGTAGGCAAATAGAGAAATAGGGGTATAGTTAAGATCATTTTTTTAAAGTACAAGTAAGTAGAATATACTTGTTACAACTTAGATCTAAAATGCTTCCCAAACGCCTTATGTGTTCAGAGGTGAGGCTTTGAAAGTTGGTTAGATCACGGCAGTTCTATAAGTCATCAGTGGATGAACCCATTGATGAGTAGAACTGTGTGTGCTGTGAGCAGGTGGGGCCAGCTCAAGTTGCTCCCTGCAGTGTGATCTAAGAGCAGGTGCTCTTGTCCTTGATAGGCAGGCAGCTTCCTCTGCCCTGCCCTTCAGCTGTGCTGCTCCAGGCCTGCAGTCAGCCCTCCATGCACTGAAACCCCAAATGATGAGCCAAATTAAATTTCTTTCCTCCTTTAACTTGTGAATGTTGGGTGTGTTGTCCTACTGACTGGAAAACTGGTGAATACAAAGCTGTTAGTTGGATAACTGTCCAATGCATTCATTAGTAAGGCCAAGAATTGTCTTCATATCCATTAAGATGTGTCATGCAGATTAAAAAGCACTCAAATAAAAAATGTTTTAGACACAGGAGAATATTCAGCTGATTGCATTGGGGTGTAGCAGTACTTATTTTATGTATAATGAATTCTGGGCTCATGACAACAATCCGAAGCTTTCTGCTTAGCCAGATTTTTTCATAGGGAAATTTCAACAGAAAATATGGTCATTGTTTTTGCAATTTAGTAGATGTTTATTTTTTAATAAAATGTTTGACCTTATTTTATTTGAGGTATTTAATTTCTTTATTTAAATTGTTTAATTTTAAAAGAAACTTCATTTTTACTTGACGCATAATGGAAATAACATAGACACTGAACAGGGTTATGTGCTTAATTGAACATGTTTTTCCTAACTAAGGTTTTCTAAAAGGTTAGCAATAATTTATCCCAATGATTTTCATGTTTTTCTCATTGGCATACAATAACCTCTTTTATTTTTCAAAAATAAGTAGAATATACTTGTTACTTGATTTTATTTATTTATTTATTTATTTTCAGAATCAGGGATTGAACTCAGGGCTTTGCTCTTATCAAGTAAGCACTTATTCTACTAAGCTATCTTCCTTGCCCTAAGCTATCTCCCGGCTCCTTATTACTTGATTTCAGAACTGTATTTGTGTTGTACTTTTGTACTTTTATACTTTTAAAGCCATGTCACCTTCTAATTGAGTTCAAATTTATATTTACAAATATATTCCACACTTGTTTCTTTCACGGATCTACGTACCAGCTACACTGGTAGCTGGCTAAGATATATTCTGTTCTTTAATTATTCTGGTTTCTCTCATGGGCTGTTTTATTTTCTCTCCCATCTATAGACATTCTAATGTCAAAGCATTATTTATTATCCTGGCTACATAGGATTACATCTCTTCAGTGAACCTTGACTTCAGTTTTCCATGAGATGAAAGTATTCTCTCCTCCTATGAATTAATTCTGTCTCGGTTATTTTTCTCTCATTGCTGGGACAAAATACCAAAATTTAAGGAAGGAAAGGTTTATTTAGCTTTAGTTAGTAGATGTTTCAGTCCATCAGCTGGCTTGAAGGCAGGGTGGCACATGGCAGGCAGGCAACAAGTCATGGGGATAGAAGACAATAAAATTAACAAGAGCAAATATGGGAGAGACAAGCTTTTTTCTGTCTCTTATGCGTATGCAGGATACCTGCACTAAGACAGTGTAGAACTTATACTATTTTTTCCAGTTTTTGAGCATGAATCGATCATAAACTCTAGGGGTAGGCAAAGAGTTCATGAACAACAATCAAATTGCATGGATAATAGTTGAAAGAATCAGCAAGTGGGACCTCCTCTTACTGAGAACATTTTGCACATCAAAAGAAATTACCAACAAAGTGAAAAGACAACCCACAAATTTTGAAAGAACTTGACCAATAAGCACACAGACAAAGGTCTGCTCTCTAGAATTTATAAAGAACTAAGGAACATTAGGGCCCCAAAATTTAAAGATCCAGTCCAGAAATGGGCATCTGAGATGAACACACACTTATCAGAGGACAAAATTAGAGAAGTGAATAAATATATGAAAAAATGCTCCACAACACTAGTCATCAGTGAAATGCAAATTAAAACAACACTTAGATACCATCTCACCCCACGAAGAATGGTTGTCATAAAGAAATCAAGAAATAACAAATGAGGGTTGGAAGATAACTCAGGGAATAAGCACTTGCCTAGCAAGCGCAAGATCCTGAGTTCAATCCCTGCTACAAAAAAAAAAAAAAAAAAAAAAAAAAAAAAAAAAAAAAAAAAAAAAAAAAACCAAAGAAAAAAAAACAAGTAATGGAGAGGGTGTGGGTAAAAAGGAACATTTCTCCACTGCTGGTGGGAATGTAGACTGGTACGACCATTATGGAAATCAGTGTGGAGACTCCTTAAAAAACTGGGAATGGAAATCCCATTCAAATCAGCAACTATCCTACTGGGAATTTTCCCAGAGGAACTGAAAATGTCATATCATAGTGATACATGTACACCTACATTTACAGCAGCACAATTTGTGATAGCCAAATCCTGGAAACAACCAAAATGCTTATCACCTGAGAAATAGATGAAAAAGATGTGGTATTTTTATACAATGGATGCCACTTGAAGATATACTCAAAAGTGAAATAAACCAGAATGATACGTGTAAATATGGTATAATCTCTCTAGTACAAGAACACAGAAGAAGAAATAAAAATAGAAAGGTATAATACAATTAAAAGGAAAGCGAGAACTTGAGGATTAGACAGTGAAGAGAGGGAAAGGAGAAAAGCCAGGCATTTATATGCACAAGATGGCTAAGGCAATGATCCTGAGACTCTTCAGCAGGTTTTTGAAACTAGCAATTAATTGATAGGATTCTCACCCTGAATAACTGTATATGCTGATACCTTCAACCTAAGCAACTGCACTAAATAGCAATGTATAATACAAGGGTCGTGCTTGGAATGCCTGTCATTCTGATCTTCTAAATACATACTACTTGCATTGTCATATTAATTATTGCTATACTGTTTGTCAAGTAAATGCTAGTTAAAAAAAGGGTAATAAATGAAAACAAGAGACAGGGGGAAAAAAGTCATAGGACTGTCCTGCTACAGTGCTGTATATGTTTAGATTTCTAAATTTCTGTATAAAAATATATAATTGTTTATTCCAATTTTAAAAAAATATTATTTATTTATTTTTTCTTTTTTTCCTTCACATTCTATAGGAATTTAAAGTTTAACATATCAATACTTGATGGAAAATACGTGTTCCATGCTATGTCTAAGATGTTTGATATTCAGACAGATAGTGAGATTAAACTCAACTGCATATGTTATAGGGTAATAATATCATTAACCTTCTCTTCTGGAGGGTTAACAACTTAAGTTTGCAGGCCAAAAATTAGAGAAAAAGAAGGGCTACAAAGACAGCCAACATTTTGGCACTAGATTTTCAAGGTCAGTGAGGACTCAGGACACAAAAGAATCTGTACTGTAGCATCCTGTAACTCAGTGGTGTCTCAAATTTTCTGATCAAGGAGATTATGGGGCCACAGAGGAAAGTGATAGATGATGTAGAGTGTGCCTAAGAAGAGTTACAAGGAGAGGAACCATTCTCTCAGGCTTTCACAGAGAGCAAATTGTTCAAGCAATGGCCATGACTCATCTACATAACTGACACTGACAACCTTGGCAGATACAAAAGTTACATTTCTTGTTATATAGGTCATACTTTATATTGGTCTTAACCATCCAGCAGAAAAGTATAATAACGAGGTATAAAAAGTAAAGCCGTATCAATATGCTGAGCTGTAAAGGGCTCAAATCAACAACTTCTGACATCACCTGTGCTACAGTTAACCCACTACTATTATGGACTACTGGAATATATTGTATTATTTTGCTGAATTCATGCACCTAGTATATTTAAATGCAATGGAATACTCATCTGTAATCAAACCAAACAAAAAAGTGGATACAAATGAAGGACCATTTTGTAACTGTATATACAAAATAGTTAGGATAGATATGCAGCTACTTTCTCTTAATTCAATGAGAAGAAAGATTTGTACAAATAGTGTCTGGACAGGATATCATGTCTGCATTTTGTACTATGAATAACCACTAAGAAGACAACAATATGTAGTGTATTAATTATTCAAACCGTCCTACCAATCGGTTTTGAAACTGTCTCATTGCTATTTGTTTCCCAATAAAATTAATAATAATAACAATAATAATAATAAGCAAGAGAATTTTAGCACTGTGTACAACAGAGATGAATCTTGAGAATATCATGCCAAAGGAAAACACAAGCAGTCATGATAGACATGAGGAATCTGGAGTGGTCAAATGCATAGAAACAAAGAGGAAAGAGCAGCAGGGAGTCACTGAATAGGTTCAGAGTCTTGGTTCCTCAAGACGAAACCCTGTGGGGACTGGTTGCATGCCAACATGGATCTAATTTATGGTACTCAACTGTATGTTTACAAATATTTTAAAAAAATAAATTTTGTCACAACTGAAAAAAAATCATAAATTATATTTTAGTAGTAGATTTGACTACCACTGAAATACACCCTCCATCATTGCATGAGGCTTTGGAGGGACATCTAGACATGAATCATAGCACGGGGGCATGTATAAATGTAGAATAAAATGCGTACTCAAGACTAACTCCTGTCTCCCAAAGGGACAAGCAGAAGATGAAAGGTGCACACCCATATTCTCTTCTATTCCAGATTAGACTTTGGGGGAAGAGCATTAAAGTATAGACAGCAGCTTTTTATTGTGGAATGATTTCTTCTGGAAAAAAAATGATGCATATTTACTCATGAATTTTAGGATTTTATTTTATTTTATTTTATTTTATCTTTGGCTGGCTCAGACTGCCTTATCTTGATCCTGACTGCATTCACATGAGGAGGGGCTTAAACAACTGGGCTAGCCAGCAGGCCCCCACTCATGAATTTAAAAAACTGTCTTCATGTATTTAATGTTTAAGGTTACAAATTTGAGCTTTTTAAAAATAGCCTGGTATTTTTTAAATGGGTGAGCTATTTTAGGTGCTTATGATTTATTTTCAAAACTTAAATTACATGCATATGATTATCTAAAAGTAATAAGTACTTTGCCTTATTTGATGGCCACTTAAATTGTTGATGCAGTTGTCTCAATGTGCTTGTTTTTATCCTAAGACTACTTCTCCTCTTCCCTGATACAATAAAGAAAAACTTCCTACTCTTATCAAGGAATAAATATTTTTCTTGTACCCAGAACCAAACTTTTGTTACCCTCAGAGATTTCCTTCCTAAGATTAATTATCTTTTCCCAATTGATCAGTTTCTCCCTTTCTATTTTCTCATTTTTTTCCTTTCAAAATTTGACTTTTTACTTATACCACTTTAAATCTTACCTACAATCCAAAATAAGCCTCCCTATACTATTCCATCTCTCTACTTCCTGCACAGAAGAAAATCTCAAAACAGAATTCCAAGTTTCTCTTGCCTTTCCATCCTGTCCATTTTGTCCCCAGTTCACCCTAGTTAAAACTTCACTGTAATCATTCCACTAGGGTCCACCATAAAGAAAATCACTGGCTGTCACTACATTATTAAATCTCTACTTTCATAATAGTACATGGTACTTTATTCAGTAGTGTATGGTACAGTTGAAAAATTAAAACCTATTGAACAACATTTGTTTTTATAAGATTATACTCTAGACATTTTGTTAGAGTCATGTCTTTTATAAACCCCTTTGGTTAGTCAGCTTTCCATTTCTGTATCGAAATACCTCAGTTATACAACTTAAAAACAGGAAAGTTATTTTGTTTTGTTTTGGTTAGTTTTTTAAATTTTAAATGTATCAGCACATAGTCAGTGGAATGCATTGTTTTGGAGCATGCAACAATGCAATGTATCTTGACAGGGAAGTTATGAAGGGGGAGCTGTTTACCTCGTGGTGAGTTGAAAGCAGAGAGAGAGAGACAGAGATAGACAGACAGACAGTCAGACAGACAGACAGACAGACACCCTGAGATTGCCTTTGCATGCCCTCCTGGTGGCCTACCTTCCTCTAAGTCCCGCCTCTTAAGGCTTCTGTTATCTCCCAGTAGTACCGTGGCATGAGGATCATGCCTTCAATACACAGCCTTGCAGGTACATTTAACATCTACACTATAGACTCATTGCATTGACTTTTAAAATTACCATTCTTCACATTATCAAGACAAGAAAATTTGGTAAATGCAAAAACATTTTTGTAAAAAAACTGGAATCAACAATATTACAATTGTTGTAATATATTTATTACAGAAAAAGCTAGTATTTTTATTTATAAGAATATAAGTGCCAAGGAGATAGCTCTGTAGAATAAGCACCTTCCTGGAAGTGCAAGGTTCTGAGTTCAATCCCTGGTACTTAAAAAAAAATCTGTTACTTAAAAAAACATAAAAATAGAGTATGAAAAAAGTACTAGAAGTCTGGAACCACGTTTCCTCATCCTTTCAAATAAAACAATTTTTAATTAGAAAGGAAGTCATTCTACCCAGTTTCTAGTCTATTATCTCATCATGTAAAATTATAGTAGAAATGGCTCTAGACAAACAGGGTATATTTATGATGTTTTCAGTTAAACATTAACTATCAGACAATATTTCAATTAATTAATTAATTAATTAAATGTTACATCAATAGACTAAAACACAAAAACTGATCATTTAAAAATTATTCATAAAAAAGCACTTGAAAAAATTAAAATTCCTTAAAAAATAATTTGAGGAGGTATAATTCTATAATGGAGCATCCTTAGTCTGATAAACTGAATCTACCAAAACTACTTAACAGTGAAAGACTCAATGCTTTCCACAAGAATAGGAAAATATTTATTCCTTTTAACAAATGGAATTCATTATTTCCATTTTAGTTGAGATTGTTCAGAAGGATCTAGAAAGGGGAATTTGGGGTGAAAATAAAAGGAATCTACATAAGGCGAGAAGCAAATTTCTTATTTGCCTGTGGTATGATCTTACATGTAAAAAACATCTATTCAAAATAATAAGTTCAACAAAGTCACTTAATATAAACTCAGCATGCAAAAAAAGTTGAATATATTTTTTTACAGTAGTGATGATCGAGTGAAAATTGAAACTAATTGAGCAATTTTTTTCTGTATTATTAATAAAAATACTGAGGAATAAGTTAAGCAAAGGTAATATATGGGAGGTGATAGAACGCTCCTGTTATATTTTCCCTTATTTGGGCAAGAAGTGCTGCAGCACCAATTCCTGCTTGTCTTGACATCTTCCTGTGGTCCTGGACCTCCATTACCAATTCACAACTAGTCCCACCCAACTGCTTCTACTATACAGCTATTTAGACCCTGTTCACTTCCTCAATAAACGAGACTTGATCAGAAAGCCTGTCTTGTCTCCATCTCTCGTGTCTCTTGCCCTGTCTTGTTCATCCCCGTTCCTCCTCCAGGTCATTACCCCACATCTCGACTCGCGGGCTGAGTCAGTAATACAAATTTTAGACACTGAAAACTAAAATCACTAATGAAAAATATTTCAAAGAAGTCAGGCCAGGGATATAGCTCAGCAGCACAGTGCATGCCTGGCAAGCACAAGGTTCTGAGTTTGATTTCTAGCACCCAAAAATAAAAAGCAACTTACCTAGGTTGAAAAATGTAACCTGTTCATGGATATTAATATTCCTAACATGGCAACATCCTCTACATTGACCTACCGATTCATTACAATCCCTACTAAAACCCTAGCTAGCTTCTTCAGGATCTTGGTAAGCTGCTTCTAATATTTATATAGAAATTCAAGATACTGATAACAGACAAAAATAATATTAATAACTTCATGAACTCATAGCACCTAATTTTAAACTTCCTACAAAGTACAATAATCAAGACAGTGTGCATATGTGAATGTAGATGAAATGAGAGAACAGAAAGAAATCTCTGCAGTTACAGTCATCAAAAGAAGGAATTTGAGGGTAGCAAGGACAAATAAAATGGAAAAGAATATCATTTCAACAAATGATATTCAAAGAATAAATAACCAGATGTAAAAGACTGCTGTTTAAGATCTCTATCTCATACTATATTTTTAGAAATTTCATATGTTTTAGAATAAAAAGTTAACTTATAGATAATAGTAAAACTATAGACTGTTAGAAGGAAGCAAACAAATCTCTAATGATGATTTACTTTCTTAAGATATGGAGCTAAAAATATAAGCAACATAAGAAACAATGGAAACATTGAGTATCACATTATTTTATTTTTAGAAGTTCTAGGCAGGTGCAACAGGTTTATAATAGCAGCTTTTTGGAGGCTGAGGCAAGAAGATAGCTCATGGCCAGCCTTGACAACATGCTGAGAGGCTAACTCAAGTGAAAAATAATATGAAAGGCTGGCCATGTGGCTCAGTTGTAGAATGCTTGTATACACTGTGCCTTAGATTCAACACCAGTCACATGCACACACACACACACACACACACACACACACACACACGGGCACGCGCACACTTGCACACAATTTGTTCTTTAAAGAACAGCATCAAAAAAAAAATGAATAAAGGTTTAGAATTGACATTTCTCCAGAGGAGACAGGCAATGGCTAAAAAATACATAGGATCAGTCATCCAGTAAATACAAATTAGAAAACCATAGATTATCATACTCATTAGTTAGCAACAATGTAACATCATAATCATTGTCATCATCATCATCTTCATCATCATCATCATCACCATCATCATCATTCATGGTAACAACAATCATCATCATACCACAGGCCAAAAATAGTGGTCCATACATACAATCTCAGCACTCTGGGAAGCTGAAGCAGGAAGGTTTCAATTTAAGCCCTGCTGGGAAATTCAGTGACTTAGGGAGAACCTGGCTTAAAATAAAAAATAAAAAGGGCAGGACACATAGCTCAGGTTAAAGCCCTAGTTTCAGTTCTCAATACCACAAATAAAAAAACAAACAAAAAAAGTAAGACATAAGCAGTTCCGGGAACCTCCAGACCCAGTCCTAGCCCAGGTCCGGTGAGTGTGTGGAGAGCTTTCCGCTACCCTGCGCTGGCGGGACCAGTCCCAGCCCAGGCGCAGCGTGGGCCGGACCCTCTTCCACCCCCTCAGGCCGCCCCCAATCACTCTGCCGTACCTCCCGCACCCCGCCCGCCGAGTAGGAATTTCTGCCCAGTTCCGGGAACCCCCAGACCCAGTCCTAGCCCAGGTCCCATGAGTGTGTGGGAGAGCTTCCTCTTCCCCCTACTTCACCTTGCCCCCTCCAGGTACAGCTCAGGCCTGGCATACATGCCTGAGGTGTAACCCTGCAGCTGCAATCCCTGCAGAGAGTGTAGAGGAAGATCCACCCAGCTAGTCCAGGAGCAGAACATCTTGCCACAGGGGCACAACAGGTTCACCCTCAAGGGCAGCAGTGGAAAGGAGCTGAGCACAGCAGCCAGACCTAAGCCAGGCGCAGCTGGATAAGTCCAAACTTTGGAGAGCTGCACCTGAACTTCAGTACGTGCAAAGGTTATAACTACAGCAAAGATCTACAACAAAGGGCAGAAGACAGTGCTACACAACATGATGAGAAGTAAGACATAAGCAACAAAAATATCCACTATTATTAATTAGCTATTCCTGTTTTGAAAATCTGTAACATATGCATTGTTGTATGTTACCCTGTTTCTGTCTTCATTCTATTTGTTTTTACTTCTGTTTTTACTCTTCAAAATAAAATACAATAAAGGTTCAAGATCCAGTCCTAGCCAGGCCCAGTGAGTGTGTGGGAAAGATTCCAGCTACCCTGTGCTGGCATGACCTACTGGTCTGAGCCCAGGCACAGCGGGAGTGACACCCCCTTTCACCCTCTTGGAACGTCACCCATCACTCTGTGGTACCCCCACCCACACCCAGCCCACAGAGTAGGAATTTCTGTAGCATTCCAGGAACCCCCAGATCCAGTCCTAGTCCAGGTCAAGTGAGTGTGTGGGAGAGCTGCCTCTCCCTCCTACTCCATCGTGACCCCTCCAGGCTCAGCTCAGGCCTGGCATACAGGCCTGGGGTGAAACCCTGCAGCTGCAATCCCTGCAGAGAGTGTAGGGATAGAACCACCCAGTAAGTCCAGGAGCAGAATATCTTGCTAGAGGGGCACAACAGGTTCACCTCCAAGGGCTGCAGCGGGAAGGAGCTGAGCACAGCAGCCAGACCCAAGCTAGGCACAGTTGGATAAATCCAAACTTTCTAGATCTGCACCTGAACTTCAGTAGGTGCTAAGGTTATAACTGCAACAAAAATCTACAACAAAGTTCAGAATACACTGCTATGCAAAATGACGAGAAGGCACAAAAATGCTATCTCAGACTCCAAGACCACCCATAACAAGTGCAGAGGACACTAACACAGAACAAACTGGGAATCACACAGCTGAAAGCAATGAATCAATGGCTTCTGAAATAAAGAAACAGCTGCAGAAATATATAGAAGAACTCAGTTTGGAAATGAAAAAAGAAATTCCTGAATTAACATCTGCAGTAAAGAATCAAATTCAGAAACATATGGAGGAAACCCAATGCCCACCCAGAACAACTGCAGAGGACACTAGCTCAACTCAAATGTACGAATTATTAATGCGTCGATAGTAAATAAGCAACTGAAGAAAGTCATAGAGGAACTCAGAGCGGAATTCTTTTCTACTAGCTCAGTTCAAATGTATGAATTAGTAGCATCGATAGTAAATAAGCAACAGAAGAAAGTTATAGAGCAAGTCAGAGTGGAAAAGAATTCTGGAAAAGAATTCGGAAAAAGAATTCGGAAAAAGAATTCTAAAAAAGAATTCTTAGAACTCATAGCATCTGAAGTAAAGAATCAACTAGAGAAACATAAGGAGGAACCCAATCTGAAAAAAACACTACAGTAAAAGAATTTAAGAATGCTTCTAAAGAAGACATTGATAAAAAAAAATTAGAGGAGATTAGAAAAACGACAGATTCCTTGAATGAACAATACAGGAAAGAAATAGATCACATGAAGCAGAGTCAAAGAGATATAGAGGAAATTAAAATCTCAATCACAAGCTTGAAAAACCGTATAAATGAAAGTGAAGACAGAGTTTCAGTTCTTGAAGATGCTGGTGCAGCTACTGAAAAGGTAAGAAAGGTTCTCTTAAAAACAACTAGGATGCAGGAAAAAATAATCCATCACCTGCAAGATGATGCAAAGATGAACAATGTGAGATTAATAGGCAACAATGAGAAAGAAGGAGTCAACATAAATGATATTAAAAAAATAAGGGCAGAAGTAATAGCAGAAAACTTCCCAAATTTGAGGAAACAATCTTTCAGGTAACCGAAGCATAAAGAATACCAAGTAACCTCAACCCAATTAAAAACACACCAAGACATATAATAGTTAAGATCCCAGACATTCAGCACAAGAATAATATACTGAAAACCACTAGAGAAAAGAAGCAGATCACATTCAAAGGAAACCCGACTCCAGCCCAGACTACTATACCCTGCAAAACTCTCTTTCAAGTTTGATGGAGAAGTGAAATGCTTTCAAGACAAAGAACAGCTAAAGAATTTCATGATGACAAAGCCAACCCCACACAGCCTCCTGAAAGATGTTCTAGAGAGGGACGAAAATGATCAGAACTCCACTTATGAGATCACAAGCAACCAACTAAATAGGGCAAGCAGTTAAACACAGGAGAAAAAGGAGTAAATGACATCAGGTAAATAAAATGTCAACGTTAAGTCAATACATCTCAATTCTAACCATCAATGTAAATGGACTCAATTCACCAATTAAGAGAATACACTGGCACAGTGGATTAGGAAACAAAATCCAACTAATGTTGTATAAAAGAAACATATTTAACTGATAAACACATTCATAGGCTGAAAGTCAAAGGATGGAACGCAATGGTACATGGCCCAGCACTTCAGATAAAAGCAGGGGTAGCAATATTATTCTTAGAAAGTCTGAACTTCAAACCAACAATGATCAAGTGAAATAAAGAAGGCCACTATAAACTGGTTAGGAGAAAAATTCAAGAGGAAGAGATAAGACTCATAAATATGTATGCACCACACACGGGAGCACCCAACTATATAAAGCAAATCTTAATGGACATGAAAAATCTAATATCCAATACACAATCTTAACAGGAGACTTTAACACCCCCTTATCCCCAAAAGAAAGGTCAACCAGACCAAAAATTAACAAAGAAATAACAGAAATGAACCAGAACTTGAAAGCAATGGACTTGGTGGACATATACAGAATGTTCACCCCAAACACAGATGAATACACATTTTTCTCAGCTGCACATGGGTCATTTTCTAAAATAGAACACATACTGGTCCATAGGTCATGCTTAAGTATATGCAAGAAAACAGAAATTATCCCATGCACATTATCTGACCA
>NW_004524807.1:68991-70920 GCF_000260255.1 Octodon degus
GGGAACAAATAAATACCCTAATGCTGCACCTTCAACAACTAGAAAAGGAAGAGCAAACCAAACCCAGAGCCCAAAGATGGAAAGAAATCATAAAGATTAGAGCAGAAATTAATTCAATTGAAACAAAGAAAACAATTCAAAGAATTAAAAAAGCAAAAAGCAGGTTCTTTGAAACATTAAATAAAATCGATAAGCCCCTAGCTAACCTCATCAAAAAGAGGAAAGAAAATTAAAATAGAAGCAATAAGGAATGAAAAGGGTTTAAGTAACACAGACCCAGTGGAAATTCAGAATATTATCAATAGCTACTTTGAGAATCTTTGCTCTAACAGAATAGAAGACACAGAAGAAACGGACAGATTCTTAGAAAGGTACAAATTACCACAACTGAATCGACAAGAGATAACCACTCTCAATAGCCCATTAACAGTCAATGAAATTTGAGATATAATTAAAAACCTAAAGACAAAGGAAAGTTCAAGTCTGGATGGATTCACTGCTGAAATCTGCAAGAAACTTACAGAAGATCTAGTCCCTATACTCCTCAAACTCTTCCATGAAATTGAAAAGGAAGCAATCCTCCCAAAATCATTCCTAGAGGCAAGAATTATATTAATACCATAACCAGGGAAAGATACAACTAAGAAAGAGAAGTACAGGCTAATCTCCCTCATGAACATAGATGCCAAAATCCTCTATAAAATCCTAGCAAATAGAATACAGCTAATCATCAAGAAGAGCATACACCCAGACCAGGTAGGATTCATTCCAGGAATGCAAGCTTTGTTCAATATTTGAAAATCTATAAATGTAATACACTCTATCAATAGAGCAAAAACTAAAAACCACATGATCATCTCCATTGATGCAGAAAAAGGCTTTTGACAAAGTCCATCACTCATTCACGTTCAAAGTCCTACAGAAAATTGGAATAGATGGCCTCTATTTCAATCTGGTAAAAGCCATTTATCAAAACCCAATGGCTAAAATGGGGAAAAACTGAAATCCTTTACTCTTAGATCTGGTACAAGACAAGGATGTCCTGTATCACCACTCCTATTCAATATAGTTCTGGAATCATTAGCTACAGTCATTACACAAGAGAAGGAAATAAAAGGAATAAGAATAGGTAAATAAGAAGTTAAATTATCTTTATTTGCAGATGACATGATATTTTACTTGGAAGACCCAAAAAACTCCACCAAGAAGCTACTAGAATTAATACAGAAATTCAGTAGCATAGCAGGTTATAAAGTCAATACACAAAAGTCAACAGCATTCCTCTACACAGACAACAAACACACTGAGAGGGAATTTATAGAAACAATACTTTTTACAATACCACCACACAAAATGAGATACCTTAGAATTCATCTAACTAAAGAAGTCAAAGATCTTTTCAAGGAAAATTAGAGTACTCTGAAAAAAAGATCGTAGAGGATTTCAGAAAATGGAAGATATTCCGTGCTCCTGGATAGGAAGAAACAACATTGTGAAGATGGCCATACTGCCAAAATTGCTGTGCAGATTTAACACAACCCCTATCAGACTACCATCAACATACCTCACAGAGGTAGAGAAATCATTCCTAAAATGTATCTGGAACCAGAAAAGACCTAGAATAGCAAAGGCAATCCTGGGCAATAAAGACAAGGCAGGAGGCATTACTATTCCTGACTTGAAATCATACTACAAGGCTATTGTGATAAAATCAGCATGGTACTGGCAACAAAATAGACCTGAGGATCAATGGAATAGATCAGAAGACACTGAAGCCCCTATGAACACACTCAGTCGCCTTATCTTTGACAAAGGGGCCAAATATACTCATTGGAAGAAAGATAGTCTCTTTAACAAATGGTGCTGGAAAAACTGGTTCTCTACATGCTGAAAATTCAAACTTGACCCAGGTCTATCACCATGCACTAA
>NW_004524807.1:72432-73367 GCF_000260255.1 Octodon degus
TATTCTAATTTTTTTTTGAATTTCAATGATCTGGTTTTATTAGCACACCAGTACAACTTAAATAAATATATACTTACAAAAAATGTAAATGCTTCTAAATGTATAAAGAACATGCAGAATTTTCTTTTTGACATTTTGACCTAATTTCTAAAATCAGAAACGTGGCAACAGCAAGTTATTGAAGGAAAGTGGAGTCTTCAGGCTACTACTTCATGATTCAGTTGTGTGTAAAGTTTTCAACCATCATTTCAGTTCCTATAAACCACCATAACTGAAATAAGAACTGATAGCTAAGAAACCAGCTGCTACAGTCTCCCAACCATTCAGATGAGGAATTTACTTGCCTGGCCAAACATGACAGTTAATCAGACACAGAACCTGGGTTACCTGATTCTCATAAGGTGCTCAGGGGCAGGGGCAGGGAGAGGTAAATAAGGCACACATATCACAGAAGTCCAGTAATATTTGAAAGACGGTGGTTTCCTTTCTGCTTAACGTTGGATTAATTCCTGGTATGTTTTGTAGTTCATAAACTGTTTGAAATTCATCATCAACAGAAAAAGATTACACATGAGCACCAGCTGCAGAAGCATCAACAGGAGCAGACAGTTCCTTTCTCTTGGCAGCTCATTCCCACCAGTCAGCACACACCCTGCTCTCTTCTGAGGGATCGCTTTGCTCAAGGGCAGTGTGGATCATTTCTGGGACATCAGTGTTCACACAACAATGAGATTTCTCATGTATTAGGAATATGCCCAATAATACACTAAGTAAATATTTACTTGGCATAGCTTTTAATTGTCTCAGTCTAATGCTGCTACCAAGGTTTTAAAAAAGTCTATATAGAGTTTTAATTTAAACCTTTAAGGAGTGTGTACAGCTTTTATTAAGCAGTAATAGGACAGTCACATTCTAACAAGTCATTTTCCTAGTCA
>NW_004524807.1:74241-79196 GCF_000260255.1 Octodon degus
AAATCTCTTTTTAATAAGGAATTCTAACAAATGAGGTAGATGATGCTGTAATCAGATACTGAACTAGGTTTAGGATATAAAAAATGATGACAGTAACAGAAAGAAAGCACTGACTAAAATTACCTTTAAGTTCAGATGGGTAATTAACAATTTAAAAGTTCTAAGCATGAAATCCAGATGAAGTTATGGGCTTGCTTCTCTTTTCTGGTAGATTTTTTTTTCCAGTACTGGGGATCAAACATGGGACCTTGCACTTGCCAGGCAGGCACTCATGCTACTGAGCTATCTCCCCAGGCCCTTCCTTCTCTTTCTGAAGACAAACACAGCAGTTGATGAATAGATCGACACTCCAACAGAACAGCACATCATAAAGCACTCGTCACTGGAAAGCCAGGGCCTTTTCACTTGCAATTTCCATCCAGTTACTCTGGATTTGAATTTCTGAAGGCTTCTTCAGCATTTAACCAGTTCTTTGTTGCTTGAAGGGGCTAGGACTGTTTCTCCACACATGAACTGATCCTTGTCATAAATCACTTTTATAACAAGAGAGCAGCTAGGACACGTTGCCACGTCTTCTCTGTTCTCCAAATCTTCCCTGGTGATGGAGAAGTTATCCCCACACAGGCAGGGGTAGAAATACGTCTCCGAGTCCTCGTCATACTGAAAGTCCTCGATCTCCACCTCGTCGTAGAATACTGCCATAGCCGAGGGGCCGGCCAAGTGCTGACAGCCGCGCTGTCCGACACCGCCTCGTCCGGTCTGATATCTATATTCTAATTTTTAAGCTTTTTTCATCATATTCTGTAGGGACTTAAAGTTCGACATATCAATACTTGGTGAAAAATACCTGTTCCATGTTATGCCTAAGATGTTTGATATTCAGATAGATAGTGAGGTTAAGCTTAACAGCCTAGGTTGTATAATAATAAGAATAAGCTTGTCTTCTGGATGGTTAACAACCTAAGTTTGCAGACCAAAATTAGAGAAAAAGGAGGGCTGCAAGGAAAGCCAACATTTTGGCCCTAGCCTACCAAGGTCAATTAAGACTCAGGACATATGAGAACTTGTTCTGTAACATCATGTAACTCAGTAGTGTCCCAAATTTTCTGATCAAGGAGATTATGGGGCCAAAGAGGAAAGTGATGGATGATGTAGAGTGTGCCTAAGGAGAGTCACATGGAGAGAAAACATTCCCTCAGGCTTTCACAGAGAGCACATTGGCCAAGCAATGGCCTTCACTCATTCACATGGCTGATACTGACAATTGCTCTACAATATGAGGCACAGGATCTCAGGATAAATCCTGAGGGGATTTCACTGACCTTCTCAGACCCAAAAGCTACAACTCTTGTTACATAGGTCCTGTTTCCCTTGGTCTTAACCATCCAGCAGAAAAGTATACAAACAAAAGATAACAATTAGAGCCATGCTGTTATGCTGAGCTGTAGGGGACTCAGGTCAACAATTTCTGACATTGCCAGTCAAGGGGAAAACCTAATACTATTATGGGCTACTGAACTCTGTTAGAATATTTTGCTAAGTTTACACTCCTATAATATTCAAATAGTGGAACTTAAAAAAAAGGGTATACAGATGAATGTCCATTTTGTATCCGTGTATTCAAAGTGTTTAGCATAGATATATAGTTACATTCCCTTAATGAATAAAGGAATTTGTTCTAATGGTGTTTATAAATAGGATATCATGGGGCCGGGAAGATGGCTCAGTGGAATAAGTGCTTCCCTGGCAAGCGCAAAGGCCTGAGTTCAATCCCCTGTTCCACCAAATAGAATAAATAAATACATAAATAAGTAGGATATCATGTTTGCATCTTGTACAGCAATTAACCACGAGGAAGAATTATGCAATGTGTTAATTATTGAAACTCTCCTACCAATTTGATTTGAAACTGTCTCATTGCTATTTGTTTCTCAATAAAATTATGGAAAAATAAAATAAAATATAATATAATAAAAAATTCAAAAAATATCCAGATATACACTGGCAAAGATTTGGAGAAACTGGAACCCTCATTCACTGGTCATTAGAATATAAAAGGTGTAATGGATCGGGAAATAATTTGGCAGTTCCTGTAGCAATTCAGCAGCTACCATATGATCCACAAACTCTACTTGTGTGCACACTTACACACACACACACATGCACACAAACTGAAAACATGTATCTATACAATAACTTTTACATGAATGTTCACAGCAGAATTTTTTGTATCAGCTGAAAAGTGGAAACAACCAAAATATTTGTGAGTTGATGGATTCTCAAGATGAACATACACACAGCAGAGTATTAGTCACTAAGCTCTACAAAGCAACAATACTTATTTCAGTATGGATGAATCTTCAAAACATTATGGCAAACAAAAGAACCAGCCTCAACAGACCATATATTACATAATTTTATTTTTGTGAAATGTCAAGATAAACAGAAAAAAGGTGGCCTAGAACTGAAGTCTGGGAGAAATAGAGTGATGTAAATTGTATGAGGTCAAGGGGGTGGTAATAAAACATCTAGACTTGAATACAGTGATGAATGGAGAACTGTCTATACTAACATCATTGAGTCAATATACCTTTAATAGTTTAATTTTATAATATGTTTACCCTTACATTAATAAAGCTATTTTTAAAGAATAAAGAGCAGAAAAAGCTGTCACTACTCACTATCATGCAAGAAGTGTCCTATTTTAAACCCCAGGTGTGAGGGGTGGAGTAAGGAGCTGATTTGTTTCTAAATACAGAAACCTTCTAGGTAATTCAAATTGAAATGGTTTTATATCTGTATATACAAAATACTTAGGATAGATATACAGCTACTTTCTTTGAATTCAATGAGAAGAAAGATTTGTACTAATAGTGTTTGGACAGGATATCATGTCTGCATCTTGTACAATGAATAACCACTAAAAGACAATAATATGCAACGTATTAATTATTGAAACTGTCCTACAAATTGGTTTTGAAACTGTCTCATTTCTATTTGTTTCTCAATAAGATTAATTTTAAAAAGAAGTAGTGTTTTTTTAAAATTTATTTATTTATTTGGCAGAACTGGGGATTGAACTCAGACCCTTGCACTTGCCAGGGAAACACTTGTTCTACTGAGCCATTTACCTGGCCAAGTAGTTTTAATAGAGCACAAAAAAACTGTTGGAAGAACTGAGGAGGGAAATACCCTAGCTTTTAGGTCCCCGCAAACGTAGTGCATAAAGTCAGGGTGCCACCACTAGGGGTCAGGAAAACGCAGAAAATGGCAACCGTGTCTCAGCGGCCTGGCCCCTCCAATAGGCACTCTGGGGCAAGTGACTCCCTCTTGCCTTTGAGAACTTCCCTGTGCTGGGGCCTGCGGGGGCCTCCCCTCTGGCAGGAAAACTCCACTGCCTGTTCTTCCTTTCAGATCAGTGTTGCAGAGTCCAAACCATACCTAGAAAGGGAGAAGTAAATTAAAGGGAGGAGAAATAGCCCCTAAGGTGAAAAGTCATTTCTGTTTAAAATACCATGACAGAGATCCCAAGATGAGTAAGGATATATAATTCCATGGTAAGATAAATGGTCAGAAAGTTAAAAGGGATAGAAACTAAAAATGTGGGATTTTTGCAAAGTGTGATGGCTCATGTTCCCAGTACTTTGGGAGGCTGAAACAGGAAGTTTCAGGCCAGGTGTGAGACAGTACCAAGACCCTGTATCAAAATCAACATGGAAAAAGAACTGAAGATATAATGTGCACCCTCAGCCTCCAGGGAGTGGGGGAAGAATTGGAATGAAGTTCATAGATTGAAAATATATAGTAGTATAAGGATAATTTCCAATATAATATTATGAATGAAAATATGCATAAATAGTTGCAGTATTTCAGAAAATAATTTAGAATGACCCCTGAAAACATGTAAAGTTCAATCTTACTAAAGCATAAAGTCCATGTATAAAAGGATTGTTTATAACATTGTCACATTTATTACACAATGAATTAATCAGAAATCTAGTTAAAATCATACGATGGAGCTCTTTAGTGGAATATGTGTAATGGTAAAAACTTGAAAACACCAAATAAATTTTCCAAAGGAATGTTATACAGAAATTTAAAAATTATTTTTTGGGGGGAGGAGGGCTTGCTCAGTCTGCCCTAAGGGAAAGTCTGGCATGATATGTGGTACCAGGAGGCAAACCACGGTCACCTGCGCCTGCCTAAGCTTGCCTAAGCAGGAGTTTAGACCGCTGAGCTATCTCCCTGGTCCTTAAAAATGATATTTATAGCACTTGCTTAGGTGAGTGCAGGGCCAGAGTTTAATCCCTGGCACCGCACACCACACTGGCCCTACCCTGGATGCACTGAGCCGGCGATGGAGTCCCGGTGTGGTGGCGCATGCCTGTAATACCAGCACTAGGGACGCAGAAATGAAGAGGATCACTATAAGTCCAAACTGTGGACTGAAACCCTGCACCAAAAAAAAAAAAAAAAAAAGATATTCATAAGGCAATCTTAAGAACCTAAAATAAACATCAGCTCTAAAAGATAGGATAATTTCACAGTCTCTTCCTCATATCCTTCCCCTAATATCCCGTGCTGTTTGTGAAATACCCCAAAAATATTTGCATGGATTTTTCCAGGCGGAGACTACATATTGGCTACAGTGCTGGGAGCACGCTCTGCTCTGCCTGGGACAGTTTCTTTGCTTCTCATGGAGCTTGTCAGACATTCTGGAAGGTGATCCAGTACAAGAGTTTCATCTAGGTCCTCCCCCCGCCCCCGCCCGCGCTGCGCCTCGGCCCCCTGCGCTCCGGTGCGAGTGGAGCTGCAGGCGCGCAGGCCGAGACTGCGGACCCGCGACCGAGCGTCCGAGGCGGTGAACTCTTCAAGTCTGCAGAAAAAAATGGCCTCCAATAAAACTACATTGCAAAAAATGGGAAAGAAACAAAATGGAAAAAGTAAAAAAGTTG
>NW_004524807.1:80691-84091 GCF_000260255.1 Octodon degus
TGTTTCTTGATCCCAACTTGTTCCTTACATGTAGGTTCAATCTTTAGTATTCGAGTTACTGTTTTCAGCAGAAGCCAGGAAAACAACTTTGTAGTAGTCAGAATGTTATCCTAATGTATATTGTTTACTTTATTGTAAATAATGGTGAGCAGTGGTCAATAAATAGTTTTATATTAAAAAAAAAAAGTTTCATCTACTCCTGTCATCTGTGTGGCAGAAGCTGTACATACAGGGAAAGAATCACAACTTCAGCAGAGAAAACAGGCAGAAACAGACAGACATCATGCAGAAGAATAAGCAAAATCATGGGAGAGGTACTACAGTCATCTAAGCATCGTGGCAGTCACTGATGGGCAGAACAGAGTGACAGAGGACTGAGAAAATTCAACCAAACTTTTAAAAGGGAAAAGAGGTAGAATAAGAGATCTGAAAGATAAAGCCTTGTTATGAAGATGCTAGGCCATTCGTTAGGTTCCTGAGGCTGACTTCAGCTTAACATGGGCACTGCTATAGTCTCAGAAATGGATTTAGTGTGCACTGTTGCCAGATGGCTTGCCATCTGTCTCCCTCTTTCATTCTTTCTTCTTTCTTTCTTTCTTTCTTTCTTTCTTTCTTTCTTTCTTTCTTTCTTTCTTCTTTCTTTCTTTCTTTCTTTCTTTCTTTTCTTGCTTGCTTGCTTTTCTTTCTTGCTTGCTTGCTTTCCTTTCCTTTCTTTCTCCTTCCAAAGCCAGCTTCCTTTATCTTCCAAATTGTAAGGATTTCACTTCCTAGATCATTAAAACATTTCACATAGGAACCATTTACTTCTATAAGATATAATCTCATTTGCAAACAAAATAAGAACTAGAGAATGCCTTACTAAACAACTAACTGACCCTAAACATCTGGTCTGTAATCAGCTTAGTAAGGTTAAGTTTAGCACGTCTTAATTGCAGGTATATGATAGACAATCGAGAGCACTGTTTGACTGGGAAGGTGGAAATTAAGGAAGACAGAGGTGGAACATGGCTCTAATCACAGCAGTTGGGAGGTTGAGGCTGGAGGATTGCCTGAGTGGAGGTCAGCCTAGGCTATATGACTCAAGGCCAATCTGAACTACATAGTGA
Organism: Octodon degus; assembly: GCF_000260255.1. Taxonomy (NCBI): domain Eukaryota; kingdom Metazoa; phylum Chordata; class Mammalia; order Rodentia; family Octodontidae; genus Octodon; species Octodon degus. The sequence continues at coordinate 81,798 of NW_004524807.1, forward strand.
GCTCTTGTCTCAATAAAACTAAAACCAAGACCTCTTTCACAAGCCAGAGAGGCTCCAGCATGGCCACCAGGGCTTCATCATACAGCACTAGACAGGCCAGGGTGCTCAGCTCTGTGAAGTCTGAGTCTACAAAGCTGAGACAGCCCAATGAGGTGGACACACAGCTCAGCCTCACTGGGGGGCCAAGGGCCTTGGCTCCAGTTCTTGCTCTACAAAAAGAGCACAAGTCCCAGCAGCCTCTGCTTCACACTCCTGCTCCTCCACTCCCATGCAGCCACACCCTAACCTTCAGGTTATGAACAGATTAAGGTATGTGTCAAAGGGAAATTAAGGTTCTGTGGGAACAAAGAACATCAATCAGCCCACAATAAATCAAGGTGACTCGAGAATGCAAGTAGGATTCCTGCAAGGACAGGGTTTGCATAGTGAAAGAAAGAACACAAGAGTCAGAGTCCTAGGATGCAGGATGATGGGAAGAGGCAATGTAATGGGATGTGAAAGGGGTCAGCTCACTTTCGCTAGCTCTGAGAGGAGGAGGAGCTACAAGCCAAGCAGTGCAGGCTTCCTGTAGCCGGGAGACAGAGCGCAGGAACTGGATTCTGCGCAATGTCCAAAAGGAACACATCTCTGAGTGACTCAGTGAAACCTGTTGTACTTCCTTGTACTCAGGAACTTTCAGAAAATGAATTTGTGCCTTGTAGTAACTAGATCTGCCATCATTTGGTACAATAGCTATAGGGACTAATATATCTTATCTGTTATCATGCTCTTTAAGAACACCAAATTTCTTTTCTAAGCAAAGCTTAGTAATTTAACAAAGTTTTATTTTGGAAATATAGATTATGCATGTTTTTCTTCTTATCTGTATCTAATTTTTTCAGTTTTTTTAGGATTTACTACAAAAGATGATTTTTGGCAAAAGCAAATATTTCCCCAGGGGAGAAAAATTGGCCCTATTTCTGTACTTAATTCTCTTACTTATACTTCAGATTACCCAACTTGCCTGTATGAACTGAGACTTAAGTCATACTGTTGAACAGGTAGTATTTCACAATGAGCAGTTCCTTCATAGGTTAATAAAAAAAAAACTAATTAATACATTGGAGCAGCATTCAATATAAAACACAAAATGCAGAAGATAGTTAAAGAGGAAAGTTAAAAATAAATTTTAAATGGAAATTGAGATAGCCGTACTTTTCTTCTGGCTTCTCTTAAACGAAAAGTGAGGAAATCTCAGAACTATAACTCTCATCTTCCTCCCCCACGATGGGAGGAGGGAACTTTAATGTGTAATTCCAGGGTCCCATTTCTTACTATAGCGCCATTCCCTTTTGCTAAATTCGTTCTTTAAAGGTGGTTTAAAAAAACAAAAAAGCTGGATGATAAGGATATGTCACACTTAATGAGAGGTTATAATTATATTTTTATTCTGTAACACAAAGAAACTTACAGAGTGAAACAAATATCTGATTGGGAGCCTCAAGGCCTGGCGAGACACTGGACAAATTCAACTCTGTCTTTTTTTTAATGCTTAGTATTGGGGGTTGAACTTAAAGCTGTCACACTGCAGCTTTTTCTTTTGTTTATTTGTTTGTTTACTGTAAGACAAGGTCTTACTAAGCCTGAGCTGCATTAAAACTTTTCTTTTCCTTTTTTTTTTTTTTTTTTACTTTGTTTTCTTGAGACAAGATCTCCACGTATAGTTCAGGTTAGCCTTGAACACACTATGTAGCCCAGGCTGGCTACAAACTCCTGGTGGTCCTCCTGCCTCAACCTGCTAGCCAATAGTCTTATACCAAATGCTATTATGGCTCATACTGTTGCAGGCAGCCAAGGTAGATAAAAATATTATAGGCAAGGGATTTGTTCTAATAGTGTTTGTAAATAGGATATCATGTCTACATCTTGTACAGCAATTAACCACTAGGAAGAATGTATGCAATGTGTTAATCATTGAAACCGTCCTACCAGTTTGGTTTGAAAAAAAATCTCAATGTTATTTTAATTTGTATTTCTCTAATGGCAATAAATACATTTTTAATGTAAAAAAATAAAATAAAATAAAAAAGGGAAAAAGTTATATTTAGGTATATATGCAGAATAGTTTGGATAATTGTATTGTTAATTTCTGCTTGTCTTTTCAAAGTAGTAGTTAATGCTTAATTTTTAAAATCTGGTTATTTCCTCTTTTGAATTTCTTATAATTATTATTGTTTTTTCTTGGTGTTTGTTTGTTTGTTTGTTTTGTCAGAACCAGGTATTGAACTCAGGCCCTTGTGCTTGCCAGGCAAGTG
>NW_004524807.1:84191-95796 GCF_000260255.1 Octodon degus
TTCTTTTGAATTTCTCACAATATTTTTATTATAATTCTGTTCTGCTTTTTCTTTAAATAAATCTTGCATGTTTATATCTGGTAGCCTGAAAAACAAATTTAAAGATAGTGTCATATAATATAGCAACAACTGTTGAACTCCTCTTAGCTTGTTTAGTGAAATTTTGTATTGTTTCTAATGTTGTTGTTTTTTCTATCACTATTTTATATTCTTCAAAACATAAAAATAGTTTAGCAATGACAAAAAAAAATATTATAGACAGTCAGACAGGGCTAGGTCCTCAAAGGATATAACACAGAAGATGCGATCTTACAACTGTGAGAGGGACAGATGCTCCTGCCATGGGCCAGACCTAAAGACCAAAGATCAAACAAATGCTGACCTCTATAAAGATTGGCATCTGAGATTGGTCTTCACCCTGACGGAGCCAGAAGAATCATTAATCCAACTGCTATGGGATGGATACCTGATAAAGTCCTGTTCTACATTTATGCCCACTTGCTAAGTGACTCACTTCCACATTTGGTCCTGAACTTAATACTTGAGCAATGATGCTTATAATCTCATTGGTTAGCCATAGTTTTGTCCCATCTCATGCCCACCTAAGCAAGTTCCCATGTTTCCACCACCTTAGACTCACCTCACCGCATGGTTTTTCTCTTTAAAAGTCCCTGGAAGAGACAGCTTCCTGGGGACAACCCACTCAGGCCCCCCTCCTGTCCCTCTCTCAGACAGTTGCTTTCTTTCTCTCAATAAATATATTCTGCTCACAACCTCTGTTTGTTCCTAAAATTCATTCTTTGGTTTTAGAGAACATGAACTCATCCAGTCAGGTTGGGAGATCATTTTTCCTGTATCATTCGGAGGTTCCCTGTATCGTTTGGAGGTCACCCACCTGAGATCAGTTTTTCTCCCTATATCAATTCTAGCCTGCACAGTAAAGTAGAAGTCAGAAGTTATATTATCACATAAAATTAAACTATAAACTGAAAGAGCAGTGTTACTTATCAAAGTGAACACATTTTTGCAAAATAAATTAGGAATTCTTTTTTTTCAAAATTTTATTGATAAACAGAGAGCAATGAGACAGTTTCAGATCAAATCGGAAGTACAGTTTCAATAACTAACACACTGCATATATTCTTCTTAGTGGTTAATTGCTGTACAAGATGCGGACTTGAGATCTTATTTACAAACACCATTAGAACAAATCATTCTATTCATTAACAGAATGTAACTATATATCTATCCTAACCAATTTGAATACACAGATACAAAATGGACGTTAGGAATTCATTTAATATTTCTTGTTTTCTTCTTCCTTCCCTCTCCTCCCCTCCCCTCCCCTCCCCTCTGCTCTCCTCTTTTCTCTTCTCATCTCTTCTTTTCAGAAGCACGTATTGCATGACTAAATAGTACTAGGCACTGGGGATAAACACAAGGTCGCTGCACAGGGCTTCAGGAAACTCGGTGTTGAGAGGGTGAGCTGCAACACATGTCCTTTCCTCCTGCCCAAAGCGCGAGCTTGGATCCACTTGATCCCCATGGGACAGGGGACCAAGGAAAAAACTCCCACAACGGGAAGATGACAGGCAATACACTCTTGTTCATCGCATATTTCTCTCTTGAGGCCTTGATGGTGAAGAGATGGAGATAGAATTGCTGATAAAATCATGAATGGCTGCTAATTGGTCAGAAAAGGGAAAGCAAGATGAAAGAGGCTGAGGGGAACCAAGCTGCCGACACCTCGCAGGAGGCCTGGGGACCTCAGGCCAAGAGGGGACCAAGGAGCTGATGTTTGCACTTCCTCCTGGGAGTCTGAAACCCATTGCCACGCTGAATTTCCCAAAACACGGAACTGACCATTCAAGTTCCCATCAGATGAGTACTGTGCCCACGTTGTAGTAAGACTTGAGTTAGACACACCTCACCCATAGGGCACAAACACCCACTCATCACGTTTATGAACCAAGGATCTCAATTAACAGTTTGATATTGATATTTGCCAATAATGTGTTCAGAAATTTCCCACCAACGCCTTCATATAAAGTAAAACTTTAAAAATAGATTAAAATTGAGACAAAACTTTGAAATCCATCTAAAGTTATCAGATGTTATATAAAATTTCTATATTTTATGCCAATCATGGTGGCACAAGACTATAATCCCAGCATGCAGGAGACTGAGGCAGGAGGATTGCCATGAGTTCAAAGCCAGCCTGTCCCATTCGGTGAATTCAAGGTCAACCTGAATTATAAAGTGAGACTCTGTCTCAAAAATCCAAAAAGGAAAAAAAAATTTTTTTGAGGATTTTTTAATGTGAATACTGTAATTTACTTTTGCAGTTAAAGTAGAAAGTGAAATTCTATTTTTAAAGGAGCAAATGGGACTGAAAAGCAATACTACACTTAAATAATCTACCCTTAAACATTTCTCTGCTTTCAGCATACTAAAGGAAGGAGACAGTCAACACAACTGTGGGTTAGAAGCACAGCTTCATCCAGTCTTCCAGTAAAAGTGATGCCAGCTCTTCTTGACAGCACTCACATGGCTTTAATTCACAACAAGGGTAGAGCTGGAGCTACTAAGGCCACAGTTCTGTATTATAGAATGGCAGGGGCAGAGGTGGAACTGAGTATGTGCCATGTGCTATGGGACGGCCAAGAACAAACAAAAAAAGAAAAAATCAACTAACTAACTAACTAACTAACTAACTAACTAACTAACTAACTAATCACGCTTGTCCAAAGGCCAGCGAAGCACAGATGCCTGCAGAACTGTAAATGGTAATTTAATTCCAAATTGAACTAAGACCGTATTCATCTGAGCTATTCATAGCCTTGTCAGAGGAGTTTAGAGGCTGATTATTCTGGGCACAAAAGCCCCAGCTATGATCTCGGAATGCCTCACTCTCATCTTAGAAGAGCAGATTCAAATGTCATTAATTTCCCCTGATGATTCAGAGTTGATTTTTATTTAGGTCTCAGCGCCAAGTGAGCATCCATCCATATTAGAACGCTGTTATTCCCCAACCAGCTAGTCATGATTTTCCCTGCTTTAACTGCTATTGTGGCTGGCAAGGAACTATTCATTGGACTGATTGGTGCTGCCCAGGGGTGTCTGTGCCTTGACTGGCCTACAGCAGCCATTGTTAAGCCAACAGTTCTTTTCCCTCCCTGGATGAGTCATTGGGGGCTGTGCTGTGCTCTCGGGAAGGCATGGGATGGCCTCGGCCAGCAAATGAGCCAACTATGCTCAAAGTCACAGGAAGAGAGACAGGGTAACAGTTAAAGGATTTGAATAGGATTTGAATCATATAAGCTCCAGATTTACATGGAGCTTTCTAACCTCTGTGTAATTACCAAGCATTCATGTTGGCTTTTTTATTTGTAATGGTTTTCAGCAATTTTTTGGCCCCAAGTCACTTGATTTCTACTTATTTTTCTCAGTCATTCATCCTTACATCCTCTATCCTTCCACTTTTATGTTCTTTACTTTTTGCTTATGTTACTCTAATTTTTGATGAGCAAGTTTTCTCAAAAGGATGTTTTTTTATTACGTCCCTGACATTGCTTAGCATCCACTGTAGAGTATCATCTTAATTCTTTTTAGCTCTAATACACAATAGAATATCTTTGTGGCTCCTTATCTTTGACAAAGGGGCCAAACATACTCACTGGAAGAAAGATAGCCTCTTTAACAAATGGTGCTGGAAAAACTGGCTCTCTACATGCCGAAAACTCAAACTTGACCCAGGTCTATCACCATGCACTAAGCTAAAGTCAAAATGGATTAAAGATCTAAACATTAGAGCAGAGACACTAAATCTCCTGGGGGAGAAAGTGGGAGGAACTCTTGAAGACATAGGGGTAGGCAAAGAGTTCATGAACAAAAATAAAATCACATGGGAAACACTTGAAAGAATTAACAACTGGGACCTTCTCTTACTGAGAAGTTTTTTCACATCAAAAGAAATCACCAACAAAGTGAAAAGACAACCCATAAATTTGGAAAAAATCATGACAAATAAGTACTCAGACAAAGGTCTGCACTCTAGAATGTATAAAAACTAAAAAACACTAGGACCCCAAAATTTAAAGACCCAATCCAGAAATGGGCATCTGAGATGAATACATGCTTCTCAGAGGATGAAATTAAAGAAGCAAATAAATATAATAAAAGATGCTCCATATCACTAGTCATCCAAGAAATGCAAATTAAACAACATTGAGATATCATCTTACCCCAGAAAGAATGACTATCATAAAGAAATCAACCAACAATAAATTTTGGAGAGGCTGTGGGGAAAAAGGAACCCTTCTCCACTGCTGGTGGGAATGTAGATTGGTGCAACCATTATGGAAATCAGTGTGGAGACTTCTTAGAAAAGTTGGACTGGAAATCGTATTTAAACCAGCTATTCCTCTACTGGGAATTTTCCCTGAATATCTGAAAACATCATATCATGGGGATATATGTGTGCCTATGTTTATAGCAGCACAATTTGTGATAGACAAATCTTGGAAACAACCAAGATGCCCATCACCTGAGGAATGGTTGAAGATGTGGTATTTTTACACAATGGACTATTACTCAGCTATAAAGAATGATAAACTTGAAGCCTTCATATTGAAGTGGATGCCACTTGAACATATACTCATAAGTGAAATAAAGCAGACACACATGTGTAACTATCATATAGTTTCCTTAGTATAAGAACTCTAAAGAAGAAATACAAATAGAAAGGTATAATACAAGTAAAAGGAAAGCAGGAACTCGAGGACTAACTAATTAAGAGATGGAAAGGAGAAGAGTGAGGAAACATGACAGTGTCAAGCCATACAGTTATATGTAGAAGTTGGGCACGGCAATGATCCTGAGAATTTCCAGAAGATTTTTGAATCCAGCAGTTAATTGGAAAGATTTTCTCACTTACCAACTATATATACTGATAGCTATGAGCTAAGAAACTGCACTGCAGATGGTAATCTGTAATAGTAGTTTTATGCTTAGAGTGACTGTCATTCTGGTCTTCTGAATACAGGCTGCTTGTCATGACATGCCAGTTGCTGCTGTGCTGTCTCTCAGGTAGATAATTGTTCAAAAATGAGGTGGTGAATGAAGGCAAGAGACAGGAAAAGGAATGTTGTGGGACTGTCCTGTTTCAAGGTTGTATATGGTTAGATTTTTGGACTTATGTGGAAACATAAGAATTATATAATTCTTTATGCCTATTTTCAAAAATATATTCTAATTTAAAAATTTTTTTTCATCATATTCTGTAGGGACTTAAAGTTCGACATATCAATACTTGATGAAAAATACCTGTTCCATGTTATGCCTAAGATGTTTGATATTCAGACAGATAGTGAGGTTGCGCTTAATAGCCTAGGTTGTATGGTAATAAGAATAAGGTTGTCTTCTGGATGGTTAACAACCTAAGTTTGCAGACCAAAATTAAATGAAAAGGAGGGCTTCCAGGAAAGCCAACATTTTGGTCCAGCCTTCCAAGGTCAATTAAGACTCAGGACATATGAGAACTTGTACTGTAACATCATGTAACTCAGTAATGTCCCAGATTTTCTGATCAAGGAGATTATGGGGCCAAAGAGGAAAGTGATGGATGATGTATAGTGTGCCTGAGAGTCACATGGAGAGAAAACATTCCCTCAGGCTTTCACAGAGAGCACATTGGCCAAGCAATGGCCATGACTCATCCATATGGTTGACATGGACAAAGATTCCACAATCTGAGGTACAGGATCTCAGAATAAATCCTGAGGGGATTTCACTGACCTTATCAGACCCAAAAGCTACAACTCTTGTTGTGTAGGTCTTGCTTTATCTTAGTCTTAACCATCCAGCAGAAAAGTATAAAAACAAAGTATGAGAAGTAAAGCCATGCTGTTATGTTAAGCTGTAGGGGACTCAGGTCAACAATTTCTGACTTTGCCAGTCAAGTGGAAGACCCAATACTATTATTGACTACTGGACTCTTTTAGAATATTTTGCTGATTGAACACACTTATAATATTCAAATAATGGAACTTAAAAAAGGGGGAAACAGATGAATGTCCATTTTGTTTCTGTGTATTCAAAATTGGTAGGATAGATAGTTACATTCTCTTAATGAATAAATGGATTTGTTCTAATAGTGTTTGTAAATAGGATATCAAGTCCACATCTTGTACAGCAATTAACCACTAGGAAGAATGTATGCAATGTGTTAATTATTGAAACTGTCCTACCAATTTGGTTTGAAAGTGTCTCATTGCTATTTGTTTCTCAATAAAATTATGTGGAAAAAAAGAATATCTTTGTGGCTGTCTGATAGGCAGAGACATAAATAAGGCACATAAAATTAATAGTGGTATGAAAGATAATCAAACTATTATGGTTTGTGTCTTCTTGTCCCCCCAAAGCCTCACTGAGGAGCACAGAGTGGCTTGAGGGGCAAGGCCAGAGGATCAGGGTGGGGTCTAGGTGTGGGGCCAGAGAAGCATGAACCATTAAACTGGGTACCTTGTGCTGTCTCAAAGAGGTATGGAGGGTCATCCTGGACATGGCAGTTCCCCAGCCTCTCCTCTACTGTCTTGAAACCTTTAATAACTGTGAGCTAAATAAACCTTTCCTTCCCTCATTTTGAGTGTTGGATATTTGTCTCAGGAATGAGAGAAGAGTAACTACTACACAACCAGAATACCTTTTGCTCCTACCTGCAAATACCAAGAGGATCATCAGACAAATAAATAAATGAAGCAGAAGGAAAATCTGAGTGAGCTGTTTGTGAAGAAGTATTAATTAAGGGCTTTCCAAATTGGGAACTGTCTGGTTTTGAAACTTTTGACATAATCAGATCCCAAGAGGAGGTGAATGAAAATTTCAGGTTGTAAATACATAAACACCAAAGCCAAGATGCATACCTGGTTTGGTTCAGCCAAAAGCCATGCTTGGGAGGTCACTGAGTAGTACCTAGTATCTGATGCAGCAAGTGTGTCCAGCTGACTATAGCTGCACTCTATCAGATAAATATCTGTGAAGCAGAGAATTACTGAAGTATCTTTCTTTTAACATGGAACAGATGCTGCTGCCTATTTATGTAGAAATTAATTTACACTATTAGCATCGAAAAGATAATAATTGATGTCACCAGTATCTCAATAACTAAAGGTATTTTTTATTCTCACAAAAGCATAAAACATTAAATGAGGGAAAATTGAAAAAAATTTCAGTTGCTTATGTTATTCCAATCCTAAGTCATTGGGGCACTACCAATAATATACTTACTTCGTTATGTATTTGGTAATTAGTCCAACAAATTGTAACTGACTCAAGTCTACAGGGACATAGATACTTGTACAGTGATACAAATCGAAATTTTTGATCACTAAGACTATTTTAATCACAAAATATACTCAAAGCTATTCATGGGTCTACCATGGAGTAGACTAGAGACAAGGACTTTGTAGGGTTGTGGAAGGCAGTTGATAAAAACAAGTCTTTAAAGTTTGTATTTTCTTTACTTTCTTACTTTTACTGCTTGACCTTTGGTTGCAGAATGAAGTTGTTATTTGAAGCATCCTGGAAAAATGATTATTGTAATTGACAAGGTGTTCTAGGATGGTCAGTAGAGGATGATCAGGTAGGTAAAAATGCAATACTTTAGCAAACGATTTTGAACTATGAAACTGGATGAAAAGAAGAGGTCAGATCCTTAGTTAAGATTGAGGAGTCTAACAGAATTTAGCAGACAAAAAAGGTCATTCAAAGTTTTAATTATGAGGAAATTATCAGATCAGAATTTAAAATACCCAGTAGAGTGGATGTTTACTCCACATCTATTATCTACCACTTGTTCTAGCCATCAAGAGACAAAAATGATGTGTTGTGAGAGTAAAGGGATGAATTTGATGCATCTGAGTCAAGTATGTGATTTACGGAGTGCTTCCGGATATGTACCGTGACCATGTCACCGGATACAAGTGATCTCTACCTGTAATGTGTGGAAGCAATTGAAGGAGTTAAAAGAAGGAGAAATTACTCTTGGCCACTGGAAAGACTAAGCAGGAGTCTGAGACAAGCAGGCAAGGAAGAGCAATTCAAAATCTTAAGGCACAAAAGTAACAGCACTGGAAATAAGTACAGGGAAGAGAGGCCATGAAAGGACAGCCAACAATTTGACCACTATCCTGGTTAATCAGGCAACAGAGCCAAGATCTCTGAACCCTGTGAAGCCTGAATAACCCAGATTCATCCAGTCATTCTTCCATTATTCATTTGGGGAGTATTTTTGTAGTATGACAATGTGCCAACACAGTTTTAGGAGTTTGGAGAAAGAGACAGAGAGCAGACAGCTAGTCTTCATGAAACTTACTTTCTAACAGGGCTTAATCAAGTGAGCATGAAAATGCTGCAGAATGATCAAAACTGGCAACCAGGAAGAGAGCTTATTGTGAAAGAGTAGTATTCACCAATGTTTTCAATTAGTGAAGTTGATGAGGTAGGAATTTAGAAAGAGGAAGACCAGAGAGAGAAAACATTTTTACCCCATAGAAATAGTTTGAAGCAAAGGCTAAATGAGCTCATGACAAAAACGAAGGGCAGAAAGGCAAAAATAGTGTTTGGGATAGAATCTTTAGAAATTCTTACATTTAAGAATTGAAATGCTAAATGAAAGTAAATTAAAGTAGAAATAAACAGGGACAGGTGTGGTGGCATCTAAGCATTCAGGAGGTTGAGGCAGGAGGATCTTTGTGAGATCGAGACCAGCCTAGGCTACAAAGTGAGCTCAAGGCCAACCTGAACCGCATAATGAGATCCTGTCTCAGACAGGAAAAAAAAAAAGCAGGATGAAAATTTGGAAGTGACAGTAAATGCTACAAATAATGAAGAAGAAAATAAAATATTGAGACAACAAGAAGATGGCACTTACTTTGCTTAATTCAACAGTGTGTGTAGATGTAGTAGACTAACACATGTGCTGTTCATAGAATAGTGATGGAGGCAGAACTTCTTCATAAGAGGAAGGAAAGACTGGAGAAAAAGGAGCTAGTTGTGGGAGAGTTCTTTTGTGACATAGAGTCACAGGTTGTCAAGTAGAAGAGAAGCATGAGATGGCTGCACTGAGTGACATGCAGGAGCTTGGGAAAGGCCAGGAAAGCACCTCACAGGTTCACTCATGCTATGGTCTGAATCTGTTGCCCTTCTTATGCAGACATTGAACTCCTAGTCCAGAAGGTGGAGCTATTAGGTAGCAAGGATTTGGGGAGATGATTGATTCAGGAGGGTGCAGTCTCCCCGGTGGTATTAGTGCCCTTACAAAAGAGACCCCAGACAGCTGCCTGGCTCTTCCACCATGTGAAGAGCATGAGGGTGCCCTTCCATGAAACAGGAAGTGGGCTGTGCCAGGCAGCTTATCTGCCTGGATTTTCAACTCTAGAATGCTGAGAACCAAGTTTCTGCCCTTTCTAAGCCACCTAGTTTGGGCATGGCAGTCCCAGTGGACTAATCTGGGGTAGTAAAATATGGCAGCTATAAAATACAGATGGAGTAGGAAGGAAGGCTGAGAAGACTACTGTGAAAAAATCCTGGTAATCTTGATAAACTGAAGGAAAAATATATACTGATTTGAAGGGATAGTTAAGTTTGGGAACATAGAAATTGAAAGCAATTAGACAGAGTGGCAATAAGAAAGAAACTATAACTCAATATGAAAACAATTACTCAATAGCCTAAGAGGGCCAGTGGAGATCAGAGCACATTGATTGGGAGGAGCCAAATGATAGGTAATCTTATGATTGCCTCTCATAAGCCTTGGCTGCACAGTGGCAAAGACAAAGCTCTGTGTGGTCCCAGTTCCCCTTTTTCACATTCTGCCAACCTCGCTACCGGCAGGGGCTGGGGGGATCCATCTGGTGTCAGATGAGATACAAAAGGGTTTTCTCTTCATATTCTCCATGGTTTGTTTCACCTCATTGAGGGAAAGAAGCCATACGACAAAATAAAGAAAGCGAAGTCACCAGAACATAAGCACTTCATCTATCACTGACAGTGTTTCAGACTTAGCCTTCTTGTCCTACTGACCAAAGAATTGCCAGAAACCAAAAGAGAAAAATTCTCAGAGCTCTAAACCAAGGGGGACTAATTCATCTTCCCAAACTTGGAGTAACACATCTCTACATGAACAACAGGGAGCGCACACTGGTTTCAGAAACTCTCTGCTACACGGGGGGGAGGGCTGTCTCCTTTCTGGGTTTTTTTCAACTCCTTCAAGGGAAGCCTGGGAGACTTGATGTGAGCTGGTGCCACTAGATCCTTGTGTGCATTTCCAGCCATGGCCGTGGTGGGTTTGTGCACTTTAATGCAATGCATTGTTTTGACTCAGGTTATGGGCACAACCTCAGCCCTCAGCTGGAATAAGTTAGCATAGTCTCTGATTATCAGAAATAACTAATCCAAAGATATATAATTCATATCATAATGTACACAACAAGGAATCCCCCCAAATAGGAATTTTCTGGTAAGGTTAAATGAAACAATTTGGACAATGCAGGCTTAAAGGGAGGCTTGTACCCATGTAATCCATCCACTTAAAATTAACAGAAATCTCTCATCAAAGAATTTAAAAACTACTATCTCTTCTCTTTTGCTATTTAATTTTGCTAATGGTCAAGTTCCTAAGTGATGTGGTATCGTTCAAGCTCAGCTCTCTTCTTTCCCGTGCACAAAGCCGCTGAAAGGATGCTGAGTAAAGCAGAGATAGGACTCCTTTGTGCCTTCTGATAGCATGAGACAGAACGGCATCAGATTGGAAGTAACTCTAAGCACTATCGCTGCTGCAAGAGGAGATAACACAGAAAGCAGTCAGTGTCTCCGGGTTGTTTTGAAGCAGAGGCCTGTGTTTGAACAAGGAATATTTGTAACTGGAACTGACTGAAGTCTGAAGACCTGCTGTTGCCTGTGAGTAATGAATTCTATGCCTGAGGTCTGTGTTATTTCTTCTGTTATTCAGTATCTTGCTCCCAAGGTGTATACTGCTAAACTCCAGCACATTGATCAATAAAGAGAATAGGGTAAATGTCTCAAACCAATGGCCACAAGGAAAAGGCAGGACTGCAGTATGCAGAACTTCAGCCAACCTTCCTGGAAGAGCAGAAAGCAGTGGATTTTCATATGTCTTGCCCTTTTTAATGTATGATAGAATCATAACTATGACTTAAGTATATGAAGCTCATTCTTAAGATCATGAAGCTAACTAAGGACTTAAGGGCCTTGCTCAGAAACATAATTGAAAATAGCAAACACCACAGTTGACCATATCAAATGTCTCCTTGCCCAGTTGGCAAAGCATTAGTCTTACTTGCAAGCTTGTTATAAATAAAAATTGCCAGGGCCTGCCCCAAATCTTTTGAATCAGAAATTCTTAAGGTGCTCTCAGCAATCTGTGCTCTAACAAGTCATGCAGATGATAAATATTAAAGTCTGACAGCCTTTGGGTTAGTAACATGTCCAAGTTTGCTCCTGATTTACCATGCTTTCCTTATTACATGAAAATATTTGGGGCCTCCCCCACCCCGCCCGCCGAGTAGGATTTTCTGCCGAGTTC
>NW_004524807.1:97462-100105 GCF_000260255.1 Octodon degus
CTGCAAGATGATGCAAAGATGAACAATGTGAGACTAATAGGCATCAATGAGAAAGAAGGAGTCAACACAAATGACATTAAAGAAAATATTTGGGATTAGAATATCAAATTAGTATACAGAGAGGATAATTGATTCATAGTACATGTACAGAATTACATCAGCTAGTGTACTTAGCTGTTGTCACACACACTTACTCATTCAACAACTAGATAGTGTTTAATACTGATAGAAGACAAGTACAGAGACTAAGATAAATGGATATAGGAGAAACTTGGCAGGCTCATACCATATGAATCAGTCACTTAATGTCAAGAGAAAATGTGGTCTAATGGCCAGAATGAAGTATTCAAAGAATTCAATGAGATTTTGGATGAGAGATACACATGAAAGTCATTAGAATAAGACAGTCCAGGCCTTTGCCTGATACTGGGACAGGGGATCATAAGACCATCACGGTAGGGACAAGGTGCTGGTGCAGTAGTGCTGTTGTGCTTGAATAAAAGCCTGGGAATATATCTTTATAACTTCAAGAGCAGTATTCTCTTTTCTTAGATGAGGAAATCTTTTACTTATTTTATCTGTTCACAGAAGGCTGATGAGATACGAAAGAAAAAAATCCTGGAATAAGAATGAGACCTGGGCTTTACTTTCTCATACAGGGGATTGTTTGGTAAGCTCTCTATTTCCTTATATGTGAAAAGCAATTTTAGTGCAGAATTATTCATATAAAGGTTAAAGGATGAAAAGACACGTCTGTTTCCCAAATTGGCTTTTCTGTATGTGCTAGAAACAAAATTTCAATTTTCAAATGAAACTAAGAAATAATAAATAAAGTGACATTTTATTAACTTAACAACTTCTCAGAAACTTTATTATGTTTGAGGATTGTGAGTCTTTTAGAGGAATCAGCATGTACCAAGACTTAGGACATGGAGTTGCCTTATTTGGGGAGACTCTTTAACATTTTCCAGTAAAAACAGTGCAAAGAATATGAACTAAGAATTTACTATCTACATGGTAATGTTCAAGCATAGAGTATTTTTCATTTAATGTTAGTTTAATAGAATCTTCTAAAGACTGAATTATAATTTCAAATTCTAATTATCTTTCATATAATTCATCCTACATCCAATGACCAGTAATGAAATAACACAGTAATCTGAACTATATTAGGCCAACCAGCCTAAAGTCTCACAATAGTGGGTCAGCATTTATTTTCTGCATCTTAAAACTTCTGCAGCTCAAAATTTGAACCACATACAGCTGCTTTTAAAAGTGGTAGACCGCCTGACCTTCTGCATCTTAACAGAGACAGAGAGATTGCCAAAGCATAGCTTATGATTGATGCCATCAGTTGAGAAATGTAACCTACTGAAGTCTCATATATAGGGAGAAAATATTTGCAAAAGAAATTATATCTGCACAGAATAAATATGCTTTCCATAGACACCCGTAGCCAAGCGAGCCCTTGGTCGGGGCACATAATAGGTAGGGCAGGAATGTTTATATTGCATACCGCAGTTAACAAGTGCATTTCCCTCCTGCTCTGTGTGCTTGATATTCAGTAGTCAGGATTAACACATACGAGAGAAGCTTTTTCGACAAGACACCCATCACCGCGTGAAGGGCAGTGATGCTGGTATGTTCTAGGAGTGCAAGGAGAGAGGCGAACAGCCCAGAGAAACCACAGGAGGGAGCAGGTAGGTCTCACAGGAAGGTAGCACAGCACAAAGGAATACCAAGAAGGCAGGCTTTGATCTGAGCCCCGAAGGAGGATTTTTAACACATTAAGTTAAAAGGGAGAGGGTGGGAGAGAAGAAATAAGATTGTCTTTAGTAAGTACAGAGGCGCCAGAAGGCAAATCCCATTTGAGAAGAAAATTAATAATGCTGTACAATGAGAAAATAAATTAGGAATGAAGACTAAAAAGACGGGCTGGGCACTAACACGCCAGGAAGATCGCAAGGCTTCATGGTGACAATGTAAGAAATGAGGACTATTCTGAAGAACAGAAGGTGATACCAAGAGATTGTGACAAGAAAGATCCTTAGTGAAGAAAGATGTCTCTCACTTGTCACCAGAAATATTTGTCACTTCCAGGTGAGGTTTTGAAATCTAAATATGAAGGATAAGAATCATTATGGAGCACTTATAAATAGGCTGGGCCGTTAGACCCACAGCGCAGGTCCGGTGAGTGAGTGAGACGACTGGGGGCTGCGGGATCCTGAACAGACCCAGAGCGCAGGCCCGGCGAGTGCGTGAGATGACCCAGGCCGCAGGATCCTGAATAGACCCAGAGTGCAGGCCTGGAGAGTGAGTGAGACAACCGAGGGCTGGGGATCCTCATTTGACCCAGGCTGCAGGTCCAGCACGGAACCCTTCAGCAGAACTCCCTGCAAAGAGGCTAGAGGCAAGACCCACCCAGCTGATTCAGGAGCAGAATATCTTGACAGTGACATAAAGGGTTCAACTCTAATGGCTGCAGCAGAAAGAAGTGGAGCACAGCAGCCAGATCCAAGCAAAAATCTGAACTTAGTAGATCTGGACCTGGTGCTAAGGTAATAACTCTATCTAAGCTCTACACCAAAGGTCAGAAGACAGTGGTATACAAAATGACAAAGAGAAGGAACAAAATGCAGTCTC
>NW_004524807.1:101474-131978 GCF_000260255.1 Octodon degus
AATTTATTTAAAAGACATTGTATGATATCTTCTCCTAGTATTAGAAACTTTAAAAAGTATATTTCCATTTTCTGTTGACTTTAAAAAAAAAGAGGTTTGTACCTATGTTCTTTGCTTATTATTTTTTGCCTATATCTTATAATATGAGAAACTACTCTGGCAGTAACAATACACAATGTACTAACCATTGTTACTCTCCTAAGATCTTGTTTTGAGATTTTGTACCATTGTTTTTATTTCTTTTATTTTAAAATAAAAATAACTGATGTAAAAAAAAATAAATAGGCTGGGCCAACATGGCATTCTATATCAAGCACTGCACCTATTGTTCCTTTACTGCTCTCACATGGAAAGACAGAAATTACCTTCCCCATTTAAACACAAAACAACGTGATTAATTCACACACCTTAAAATTACAGAGAATTCACACCCAAATTTAGATAAGTCAATGAGTTTAATAGCTATCTCATGCTGCTCTCTCTAAATTAAGTCACAAATTATGAAGAAGGAAATAAGGGTGAATATTTTCCTTGAGAGTTAGGGGGAAAATTCAAATATAATATCAAGGTCAGGAAAGAACACAATTAAGAAAATCACAAATCTCTCTCTCTCTCTCTCTCTCTCTCTCTCTCTCTCTCTCTCTCTCTCTCCCATCTCTCTATCTGTCTTGCTCTATCTCTGTCTCTGTCTCTCTTTTGCTCCCTCTCTTTCCATCTCTCTCTCTCCCTCTGTCTCTCTCTCCCTCTCTGTCTGTCTGTCTCTCTGTGTCTCTGTCTCTCTCTGTTTCTTTCTCTCCCTGTCTCTCTCTCTCTCTGTCTCTCTCTATCTATCTCTGTGTCTGTCTCTCTCCCTTTCTCTCACTCTCTCTCTCCCCCTCTCTCTCTCTGTCTCTTTCTCCCTCTCTAGCTCTCTGTCTCTTCCTCTGTCTCTGTCTTTCTCTCCCTGTCTCTCTCTCTGTCTGTCTCTTTCTATCTCTGTCTCTGTCTCTCTCCCGTTCTCTCTCCATCTCTCTCCCTCTCTGTCTCTCTATCCCTCTCTATCTCTCCCTCTCCCTCTGTCTCTCTCCCTGTCTGTCTGTCTGTCTGTCTGTCTGTCTGTCTGTCTGTCTCTCTCTCTCTCTCTCTCTCTCTCTCTCTCTCTTTCTCTCTTTCTCTCTTTCTCTTTCTTTCTCAAATACTGGGAATTGAACTCAGGACCTGGCTTTTGCCAGGTGGACACTGTGCCACTGAGCTATGTCCCCACCTCCAAAAAAACCATAAATTTGACGCAACGTTAGCCCTTGCATAGAATAATTATAAACTAGAAGCACAAGCAAAAAATTAGGAAAACATTTGTGACCTATATGACAAAGAACTAATTAAGCTTATATCAAGAGTTTTTAAAAAATAAATAAGAAAAATATGGACTCCCCTCCTAGAAAGAAGGGAAGAACAGCTGTCTTACAGAAGAATGCTATTGGAAATATTTGCATGGTAGATAGGGAGAGAGTGAAGTAACAATATTCATACTAAAATGGCTTAGAGTATAACTTTACATCATTTTTCTGGAGGAAAATTTGATGATATGAATCACTATGTAAAATGTGAGTGCTTTGACCTAATAATTTCATTTCAAGATGCTTTAAAAAAAAGGAATCATAATAGTTGGATAAATAGAGCCAAACAATGAGATTGATTGGGAGGAAAAAGGCTCTGCATTACTAAATTGAAGTCCGGAGTCTTACAGAAGTAGGACACCCATCGCCTTCATGTTCTTTTCTTTCCCTTCGGTGCAGTAGGCAGATCCTGTGGTCCTGGGTTCTCCTCTAGAATGAAATAATCCTCTGGGAAGAGCTCATGTCACTAGTGGAGAAGAGGGAGCTAGTGAGGGGCCTTTCTGAAATCTGGCTTGGAGAAATGGAATTGAAAGTCATGCCCTTTTTTAAGCTTAGGAGGATATTCTGTAGTGCTGGAATATTTCAAAACTGAAGACTGCTTCGAATTGTAAAACTGTGCACATTTTTAAAATGCTTTCCTTGCCTATATTGAAATTTATTAACCCAAGGTCAGAACTTTAAAATTCATGTTTCTGGATACATTTGCACGAGCTTCACAACTCAAGACTGCCGGCATTAAGTCTTTCATTATGAACTTGTTTATTCAATAGGAAACCCAAGGTAGTGAGCACCTATCAGCAGCAGGAGTGAATGTCGGTAGAGAAAAGTATCACCCAGCTAACACTGTGCAACCTCGAAATCCTCTTGTTCTTTCTTAAAAAAAAAGTAAAGTGAAGTCCAGAGATCATAAGTTTTTGAACTTGAAAGAGATGAGAGTTTGTAACCCCTATGGTGAAGGCATTTGTATACTAAAGACATTTAAATTACTGGAGATGTTTTATTTTCTTAAAAATGCTATTTCAGTTTCAAAAAATAAACACGATGAGCACTTCTCTGTAATTTAACTTCCTCTTATCATAGCCTTAACATAATATTCCCACTCATTCAAATTTCTGCCAGTCAACAACTTTGGCCTCTTAGTATCTGTTCTACTGAAACAGGAAAAAATTCTAATCTTTGCTTTTCTCCAAGAAATACAAAAGCCATGGAG
Source organism: Octodon degus (assembly GCF_000260255.1). NCBI lineage: Eukaryota > Metazoa > Chordata > Mammalia > Rodentia > Octodontidae > Octodon > Octodon degus. The sequence continues at coordinate 104,061 of NW_004524807.1, forward strand.
TAGCTGTGTTTCTTCTCAAAGGTGACCAGGAAACAAGGAGCCCGTGATAAATATTTCTACAACAAACTTTACTCCTGCACATGAGAAGTGGTCCTTTCCTGACTATGTTCCCAGGGTAAGTGTTTGTAATCTGCTGCGTTACCTCCTGCAAACAAAAGTTAGAGACCCTTGGAGGACTTTCGAAGGTCAGGATTTAAAATTTATCAGTCTGTATTGTTGTATGAAGTCACGATTATACAAGGGTGTGCGGCCAGATCATCAATAACTCCCTGATCCTCGCCTACTTCATCCACCCCTTCTTGTCCTAAAGTTTTTGTTATAGTTTCACAGCCTACACATAATTTTATATGAAAATATTTTGCTTTAAAGTTTATTATGGGCGTAGGATAAGAAGGCAATGAATGAAAATAGAAAGTGGCACTCTGGGACAAAATGTGCTAACATTCTAAAATAGCACATATCAAAATTTTGAAATGTGTGTTAGGAATGTATTCCTGGGAAAACACTTTTATTTTCTCTCTTCAAGTAAAATTAAAGAATTGCTTTGGAGAGAACACAGTCGCTAAATCAAATGTCTCCAGTGGATAGTCCTAAAGCCTTGTGTTACAAAGCTTCCCATGAAATACAAAAATATTTATATTTAGATGCATTACTTTAATGGAAAGCTTGACTCTCTAATTGTGTATATTGGTATCATGTTATACTTTTCCTTATCCTAGAGACTCTCCCCCTCCCCTTGTCCCCTCTCTCTCTCTTCCTGACAGAAATGTGAGATGAGACTAATTCTATGCTGCACCAGACAGAGAATGGAATGAATGATAGGGAATGAGACACTGAGTGTAAACTGCTTGCGAGATCAGAATATGTACACATTCATTCAAGAGGAAAGCCCCAAGAGAATTCAAGATTTATGAAGTTAACCAAGTTGAAAGCATGAATAAATTAGATCTAGTATGTCAGAGAGGGTACTGGGTTTAGAATTGACAGAAACAGCTTGACTTAGGTAGCTGCATAAGAACATGATCTGTATCTCGGGAGTTAAAGGTGGAGTCCCATAGGAAAAGGACAAGAATTTTTGTGTTATCTAAAAATCAGCATTGAAAGCAAACTTGCCAAAATGACAGCAAGAAAAAACTGTAGCATCAATGTGCACCTTTGCCTATGGATTCGGTGACCAAGTCAGTCCCTCAGTATTATTTGTAGAGAGGATGCATCTTAAAATGGACAATCCTTTAGCAGAACACATATTTGTCATTTAAATAACGTGAGATGCAGATACCACCTCTGATCTGGCTAATATGTAAGAGTTCGTGACTCTCATCTAGGAAATTGCAATGACTGAGTTCTTTCTAAGTTGATGTCATTTTGACATGATTTATAAGTACTACTGCACACATCTTCATTACAAGAGTATGCAGCATGTACTATTGGGCTCCCTATTTTGCAGGTCAAAATGGAAAAGTGAAAAGCTGCACAATTACCCTAAATGAGAGGGCTGTTTGGTTAAGGTGACGTGACTCCTGGGCCAAGTGGGGAGCACTCTAGCATGTTGCTTCAGTGGTTATGTGTTTATAGCTCCATGACTCTTCTTTTCTGAGGAAAAAGAGAGCAGCCTTTGTAAGCAATAAACACATTTACATGGCATGAATGCAAGTCTTAATTCGGGACTTTCCGTTTTGTTCCCTCTCCAGGAGAATGCCGCCTTCAATTTCCCTAGAGCCAAAGTAGCAATCTTGGTAGATGCTTCTGTCCTTGTTTTTCACTCACTGTATTACCAGGTTTTCTCCTGACTCCATCCTCTTCTGTTGCCCCTGTGTCCAGCTTTTCTCAATGGGCGTTCAACAATAGTCTCTGTTTGTTTTCTGATTCTGTCTCATTCACTCCAGTATATTTCCTGATTGCAAACAGAGAAATCTTTTCAAGGTGTTGACATCACCAGATCTCTCTAAAAATTTTAAATGACTTCTGTTCTTATTGTATAAGTTAGGGTAAGCAAACTTAGCAAAAGCAACTTCAAAAGTTCAATGACATAATGAGAAAATTACTGCCCAATGTAGCAGTACAGGACAAGGCTCCAGAGAGGCAGAGAGAATCTGCAGCTGTCATTGAGGGTCCCAGCCTGAGGACCGAGCCACCATGCTCCTCTCATGGGCTCCTACATCACATTGCTCTCAGTGCTAAAGTCCATAGAAGAGTGAGTATGGGGGGAAATGCACAGCTGTCTCCAAGTCCTGTCTGTGCCTGGGACAGCATTTCCTACCTCACATCACTGAAGAGAACTCAGGATAAGACCACACTTGAAAAGGAAGTTTGGAAATGCAGCCTGCAGCTAGACAGCCAGGCTGCGGCTCTGGAAAGGAGAAACTTCTCCATAGACAGCTAGCTGACTTCCACCCACCTTCTTCACAGCTTCATTCTCTGCCGGCTCTCCCTTGCTGTCTATTCCAGCACAGCCCCGCATTTGTGCTTGATGGCATTACCGCACCTACCATCCTCCCCATGCTGCACATGGTCAGTCCAAAAGGTCCGCAACACAGGGAATTGTTGTTTTCTTTTCTTTCTTTTTTTGTTCTTTTCTTTTATAGCACTTAATATAATCTAACTCTACATTGGGCCATGATTATTGTTTGGTATAGTGTTTGTCACTAGGTTTTAAGGGCCTCATAATAGGGGCCTCACTCAGTTTTGGATACAAGTGTATCTTTGCCTAGCACAGTAAGTAAGTATGTATTAGTGATTTATCATTTCTATATTGTTTTGGAGTTTCCTTTCTCAGTTAGGTCATGTGTCATTGTGTTATTCTGTAGACACTTTCAGTATTGTCTCTTTCTATGACCCATATTCACTCAATGAATATGACATGCTCCATAATGGGTGCATGGATGGTGCACGTGGTGGGAGATGAAAAAGTGTCATCTTTGTTCTAAAAGTTTTTGCTCTGTAGTTGACGGAAGTACACACCAAGTCCTGAAGCATGAAATAACTAAAAAATATATTGTTAAATTGTAGAATATTGGGTACTGAGTGAATAATGCTGACAACAGCTGAAAGAAAATGTCAGAGGAAAGTCAGCCAAGTGAATCCTGTAGTGTTGAGGAGTAGAGCCGCACCTTTACTTTCCTCCATATAGATACAGTGTGTACTGTGCGCACTTGTGGGCTGTTAGATTTCAGCCAAACCTGAAACCTGGAGTCTGATATCTCCTGAATGAGCATGACCAGATAGGTCCTTTAGAGACATCCTCCTACCTCCCATGCAGCATCCAGGAAGTAGCTTAGAACCTGATCTGGAGACAAAAATGACCCGTTAGCTTGGCATGGACCTATGCAGCCCATATGCATGCTGGCATTGGCTGCTCCTCAGCCCTGCAGCCCACTGGCTTGGTATTCAGAAGGCTATAAAATCTTCATGGCTTAGTGGATTTGTTACAGCTTGGCTAAAATCTGCAGTGTAAAGAAACTTGCCTAATATAAAAACGTCTTAAAATCTTCAGGTCCTAGAAGATTTATAGCCACAGAAGCTGCTAGAGAGTGAAACCAAATACATAGTATAAGATGGTGAAAATGCCGACGACACATTGGTGAGCTTAGGGACACACATAAAGTGTCAGAAAAAAGTAAAGATTTGACCCCACCAAACCAAGATTTGGCAAAAGGATGGCTAATTTCAATTCTGGGTAGAAGATGAGGCTGTTTATTTTACCATCAGCCCCTTCTCTGATTCTTTCTTTGCAGAGTTGGCTTCCCATTCTAGAGGCTGAAATACCAGGTGGATGAGCCTGTATGTTGAACATTTGATTATCTGGGTCTCCAGTGTTGTAGTGGGGGTTTGCAAGGGAAAAGATTTATTAGAAGATGCATAATTTATGTGATTATTTTATAATATTCCCCCTAAAAGTAAAAAATCTGCCCGGTCACTAGCAACCCAAAGAATCCAGCTAAAGGCTTGGATCCCATGGCAGTGTCCTGCACAAACCCACCTAAAGACCTACAGCCCATGACAACATTCCCCATGAGTTGAAGTGGAGGCCTAGGCAATGTCTCATGTCAGTCTGTATCTAGGACCTGCCCTGGGAAGGCCCCAAGGTCAGTTCTGGAAGTTAGAAAGTTGGCACCAGTGGGTTGAAGGATCTGTGCCAGCAGGCTGCAGGATCTGTACTGGAGCCAGGAAGCAACACTTAAGGTAAGGACCAGAGCTCTCCCAAAGAAAATAGTAGCTGTACTCAGCGACAGTGAGGACCTAAGCTCTTTCAATGACAACAGCTGAGTTTAAGTCAGGAAAACCAGCACGACAAGCTTCTCCAGGAGAATCAACAAGTATACTGTCTTCCCCTCCAGTCCTTCTTTTGTGCTATTGGCAACAATCCTCAGTGGAGCCCTTCCACATCTACAACCATGGTGATTCAGTTCAGCTGAGTCTTAGAAGTTGACCATTAGTCAATCCACCATACCAGTCAGAGGAGGCTTTGGGGAAATTTTACCTTACTAACAAAAGCAGAGAGAGGCCTCGAGGAAAGGTCTCTACCATCTTCTTCTTCACTGAGGAAGTGGGGTATGCCTGCAAATAATGGAAGCATTCACACAATGGGTGAAGAAGCTGACACGCTGGAGATGCTGGGGACCCAGATGAAAACATCTGCAGAAGAATGTCAGTGACATCACTGAGCTGAGGCCCTGTCAGCCTGTCCAGCTTTGTCCAGCAACCTATTACATGAAATTATAACAGCTCTTATTATTTATGCCACTTTTAGTTAGGTATTCTACTACCTGAAGTCGAAACATCAAGTTGAATAACTGAATAAAAAATCTAGTTATATTAAATATAAGGCTGTGTAAGGATTTCAAACTTGATTTATAAAAATATTTATTATTACATTATGCTTGCTTATACCATCAATTAAATCTATCCAAGTAATATGCTACCAAAATATTCATTGCCAATAAATAACAGCTACAACTTTCTTCTTGTATCTGAGCAATTGAGGTACATAATTCTGATGAATTTCTGCTTGCAGCATTCTGAAAATGTCAGTTTTCATGATAAAATACCTCATTCTTTTCAGTCCTTGAAATTTCATGTCCTCTTCACTTTGAATGTAAAATTTGGTACCTATTGAGCTGGCAAGAAAGTGTCCCACCTACCAAATTGGTCAATAATATTGAAATGATCTACTTGTCCATATGGCTCTTTCATAAAATATTTTAACTATTTCTCTACAAATAATATTAGCTATGCAGCTTGAAAAAGGATTAAAATCACAAAGGTGGAATCAAGAGAAAGTTCTTAGAAGAATCAATTCAAGTGAAAGATTCTGAATTTTTAGCTTCATTGTCTTCTGGGCATTTTCATGTCAGATAATCATATTTGAATTAAAAAATTTATATTTACAGGCACTCCTCATTTAATGCCCAAATTCCATTCCTGAGACTAGTTCATTAAGTACATAACTTACTAAATGAAGACTCATGTAGAGTATGTGTATTACAGTAGTCAGAACAAAGAAATGATCAAAGTAAAGCTGAACTTCATGACTTGGATTTTTATTTGCTGATGTCTTATGTGCAACACTGTCATGTACGACAGAACAAAAACCTCCAGCATTTTACAGTACAAGCAGCAGAAAGGACAGTGTGGTATAAACAAGGCACACTGTACCCAAAGAGGACACTGAGTATCCATCAACAAGGTGACAGAACTGTACCAAAAATAATAACAAGATAGGCCAAAAATCTGAGTCGCAGGTCATGAGAAGCCCAGTATTTAAATAGGTAGGTCATTAAACATCAAAATTTCCACACCAGTTCTTTAGATTATTGATATCAAAATTCACATCTCCAGTTCTAATCCTGAAAAACCCTAATAAACACTTTTCACCTCTAAATCCTGACCTACAGGGAAAGGCTGTGGAATGAACCCGGCTCGTGACATTCGTCTTTTTGCTAAAGTCCGTACCCCATCATTTTTCTTCTTCTAATGTCTTCTCTCTGAAGTTTAGTCATAAAATCTGTTTCCAGCAGAAAGAACAATGTGGCTGTGATGACAAGATCTATGTCCCTGCCAAGGTCGCAGCTCCGCTGATGGAGGTGCACTCTGCTCCTTCGGGGCCTGCCCGCGTCCGCCAGCGAGTCTGGGGCCCGCCTTTCTTCATGACCCTGGTCTTTAGCCTACTTTCCCCTACTTTTGTGCTTGCATTTTCCTCTAAGTTTCCAAATGCTTCTAATTCCTCTCCTCTGCTCCTGCGCTTCCTGCCAACTCCCAGAGGCAATCGACAGACTCCTCTCTTCTCAGCTTCAGCCAGATTTCCTGCTCAAGGATTGTAACTTCTTTTTAAATACATCTATATCCGATGTACATGTGCCCACTTACATTTTCTTCCCAAGTTGAAGACCTCTGCAACTGTAACATTTTTCCTTCCCCCTTAGCTACAAAACCCTACCTTCTTCCTTTATTCAATAATCTTTTAACTCACTTAAGGTTGGCTTCAGTGTCTGTATTCTTCCAACATGATTCATTCTGAAGTGGAAAATTTTCAGGAAGATGAGGTTTATCCTTTTATATTTATACAAGTGGACTATTTAAAAATGAATTACCAATTCCGTAGGCTTTGGGAAAGTGTCTTAAGTAACTCTGCTTTCCTGCTTAGCACCCCAGGAACTCACCACAGGGTGCCCTCATTCTTTTCTCATCTCTCACCCCTGCAGAGTGCATTCAGGACAGACTGGGATCCTCTGTATCTCAGGAGATCCCTACACTTGGCTAGATACTGGAGCATAGTGTTTGATAATGCCTTGTAGATTGAGAGACAAATGTCATTCTTTTTTTATGTTTTTATTATTGTTAGAATATGTTATAGAGATAAATTCTTAAAATTTGAAAAATTTAAATCTTCTACATAAGCAAAATTGTTACTTAGATTTCCTGTATGTATGATACTCAAAACAACTAAAATCTTCAAACAAGGGTTTTAGTATTTTATTTTATTTATGCATTTGGTACAGGATCTAACTATGCAGCTTGGACTTATAGTGATCCTCCTGCTTTCAGCCTCCCCAGCTTTGAGATTACAGGCATGTGCTACCACACCCAGTCTTGATGGCTGGCTCAGTTTATGTGGGGGTGGGGCCAGTGCAGCATGTGGTGCTGGGGATCCAACCCAGGACTGTGCGCTTGCCAAGCAGGCTCTTAGTCTGCTGAGTTATCTTGCCAGCCCGTATTTACTATTTTAAATGCATACACTGCTGGTGACTTTCTACTTTTTAAGTTTTTGCTTATTATATGTCATGGAAATCTGTATGCATACTAATTCTTCTGCTTTTCTTCTTCTCCCATTAAATTATCACTAATATCACAATACATACATTTTCCAACAGTTAATTTTTAGTTGCATTTTCAATTGCTTGATTCAAGTCTAATTTAAAAAGTCAATGCATGCCTGCTTGTAATCCCAGCTACTTAGCAACAAATTTGGACAATTTAGTGAAACCCATTTTCAGAATAAGATTTTAATTAAAAAGGACTGAGCCTAGCTCGGCAGTAGAGTGTTTGCTTTACTTGGGTTCAACTCCTATTACTAAAACACCAAAAAATAGAACCAAGCAATGACCCTTCACTGTTTTATCACAGAGATTACAAATTTAATTAAAGTAATTAATAAGCAGAATAAAATAAGGGTTTCACACATGTATTCTGAAAGACAGGAGAACTGCAAAAGTTGAAACATAGTTGGCTCAAATCTAGCTCTGACATTTGTAGGCTGTGACCCTTCTGTAGTTTCCTTGCTCCCTTGAACTTTCTCTCTAGGAAGATGAAAAACACAAGGTCTTCCACTAGTGGTTAAGATGATTAATGATCTAAAATATATAAGGTATTTAAACTAATAAAAATTAAATCACATGCTGTTGCATTTTTATGAATTATAAGTCAGACACATAATTACCAAAACTTAACTTTAACATGGAAAAAATTGTACTATTTAAATAATCTATTTCAAATAGTTTTTCTTTCTGTAACTGGTGGAGGATATTGAAAATTTTTACAATGTCATGCTCATGTATACTAATTTGGTATTTTACACATAAAGATGAAATGTATATGTATTTCTATGAGTGCATCAAGGCATTATTTCTATGAAGAAAAGAATTGTAAAATTAAGAAAAAATATTTAGAGAAATCAAGGGGGAAATTTTCTTCTTTTTGAATGCATGAATTTTTCTAGCACAATCAAACTGTAATCAGAGCAGGCAGTGCCTGATGTTATATCTTTGAAAACTCAGCTTGGCTATTGTAAGACTTTAGGCTCTTTGTTGTCATTTTACATTCAACACGGATAATCTTTGTCATCTTGCAGTATGTTGACTCTATGGATGTGACAGATTCATAGGCTTGGGATTGCCCTCTCTCATGTTCTCCAGAAACTCAAAGCTACAATTCATCTATTCATGTGACCATCTTCTATATCAGAAGATTAAGTTGAAATCACTGGGTTTAGCAGCTGAGACTATAAAGGTAGTTCAAAGGGGTGTTCTTTGTTCTTCCTCTTGTCACAGAGAAAATTCTAGGAGAGCTGCCCTCATCTGAGAGCCTGAGGTAACTCCCAGGGGAAGCAACCTGTACATGAGGAAAATAGCTGAATAGAAAAAAGGAAAGGTTGCCTGCAGCCCACCCCTCTCTGTCTGAGATAAATAATCCCTATTTTTCTAAGTCAGTGTATAGACTTCAGATTGCTTAAATCTGATTTTAGCCTTAATTTATGAGTTTCCAGCTGAGCACAGAAAATAGACTATGATTTAGAGACTGTGCTCCCAGGTTTTTCAAGGATGGTTCCTAACAAGCACCATTTTGGAGACACTGAAGTGAATTCATTATATGAGGTGGACAATTCAGTATAAAGAGCTACTTCACTCCAAGAACTCAACTTGTTTAGAAAAATTGTACTAAATTTTTATGCTGTAAAATATGGTGTGCAGTGGCACATAACTGTAATCTCAGCACTGGGGAGGCTAAAAACAGGGTTACTCACTATGATTCCAAGGTGTGCAGTGAAATACTGCACCAAATACATATCTTTTAAAGAAATTATGATGTACAGACCAACAGCATAGGCATTAGCTGACTTACTAGATGTCTACAATCTCAGAACCACTCCTCCTTACTGGACTTAGAACCTTGGTTAAACCATGATATCAATGATTCACATAGGCAGAGTTTTAAATGTTGAATAAATTGTGTTGATTGAGGTTGAAAGACCAATTTTCAAAAATACGTTGCATCTCTATTTCCTGCTACAATGTATAAATTTTACATAATAAGTTCAACCAAATATTGAAGGAAAGAAACTCAGTCCTGGCTCAATGTCAACCATTAAGTCAGATTGTAGGTTTGAAGATTAGAGTCTAATCATTATTTGCAAAGCTGAATTAAAGGCTACGGGTAAATGAGCAATGCGACAGGTATGATGTGAAGAGAAAAGGTGGTTGAAAAGTTACAAAGCATGGAACAAAATAAAGGACTATGTGTACTGAAATGAAAGGTTTTAGAGAACATAAATCCACCTAACAGAAATACTTAAACATAAAATTAAAGAAGAACCAATAGAGAGATGGACTCACCAATATTCATGTGGTTCCCTGGAGCTATTGTCCCTGAACCTCCCAGGTCAGTTGTTCTCCTATTTGAGAATGTTATGGATCACTGGGCTCTGGGGAAAGGAAGAATGCTTTTGCAGTGTGTTACTGTGTTTGTGCACACAGTAACGCACATAAGTCAGTGTAGGGATGAGCACTGAATCTTTGAAGCCTACCTATCAAAATTATAATACACTTCAGATGGAGAGCCTTTCATATGCCTCAATTTTCTGTACTATTAGTTGGATATGATGGCGTTCTATGAAACTGAAAAGTGACCGAGAGAAATAGTTGAGGATATTTCCTCACATACTCCAAATCCTAAATTATTTCCCAATTTAACTTTAGCCTGGATGAATTAAAAAGTACTTTGAAGCTCCAACATTCATGCCTCACAATGAGACTTTATTTGGAAATAAAGTTAGTTGTTTGCAATAAAACTCAGATGAAATCATACTAACATAGGACAGGTCCTTAATCCAATAAGATGAGAATCACAGGAGGAGCACAGAGAGAGAAACTTGGGGAGAGAGGATCACGAGATGATGGTGACAAGAGCTGAAGTGCTGCCTTCTGGACGACAACGAGCTCATGGTCAACACAATCTGCAGAAAGCAAGAAAGGATCCTACCCTGGAGATGCAGGAGTGGCCAGGGCCCTGCCAACAGGGCCTTCCTTCATGACTTATACTTTTCAGAATTTAAGAGAATGAATTTCTGTCACTAAAAGGCATACTCTGTCTCTCTTGGCCCCAGGCCAGGGCTAAACCTCAACCCAACCTTGCTCCGTTTTGTACCCTGGTCTCGGCTCACTTCTCTTTGGCTCTACACAGAGCTAAACCATAAAGAAGAAAAATAACCTCCACCTGCGATCTAGCTGTTCCAGCCCACAGTCACCCACACTCCCCCCACAAAAGCCCTATAAAGTTTTCTGCCCCCTTTTGTTTGGGGCTGGCTTGGCCCTCCGCAAGACAGCCCTCCACTTGAGCTTCCAATAATCCTGCTTTACTTGTGTCAGCATGTCTGGCTGGGTTCTGTTGGATTTGCTTGCCTCGGCTTGACCTTTTATTTGGTGCTGAAACCCGGGAGGGATGCCTAGATCCAGGGCTCAGATCAGTCCCTCCCAACCAAGGGGTCGCTGTCCTTGCAGTCCGCATCCACTGACCTCATCCAAACTGTAAATCTCTCTGCCTTCATGCCCCTCTCTCCTCTGACCCCTCTCCCAAAGCCCATCTTTCGTTTTCTCTCCACCTTCTCCCAAACTCTCATTTCCACCTCTGCCTCCAAGGCTCTCCCTGCGACTCCTTCAATTCGTACCTGAAATGGATAGCTTCTGAATTCCTTCAGGGTTCTTTCCAGGATTTCTCCAACACCAAAATCCCTTTCTGCTTTTTCCTTTTGCTATTTCATTCTAACTTCTCTCTGAGGGTGACTATCTCTCAGGTGGACAGCTCATCTTCCGGCTCTGTGCCCCTCAGCCCATGGCTCTTTTCTCGCAAGTCATGCTGGTATGCTAAGCTGCTCGTTCCCATCTCTGGGCCTCCTCTCCCACCGGGGATGCCTGCTTGAAGGGCTTTGGCCCCACATCCCTCTTGGGAGTCCTGCAAAGTGATCATCGCCTTCAGTCCCTTTTCACTTTCCCTCTCCCTACTCTGTCTCTTTTACCACCATTGGTAACTCCTCTTCATTTCCCTCTCAGAACTATTATTTTGTCTAGATTGTTTTAAGTCTGTCCTTAGAGGCCCCTAGGCTTCTCCAACCTCAAAATCAAATCAAACACGTAGTTTTCCTCTGCCAAACAGCCTGGCTACAATATAAATTGGATAATGCACAACCTTGCCACCAGATGGCACCCTAGATTTTAATACACTCTGACATCTAGACAATTTTGTCACCGCAATGGTAAATAGTATGAAGTACCCTCTGTCCAAGCCTTTTTCGCCCTTCACAATTGCATCCAATTCTGCTTGGCTTGCAACCCCAACAAATCCTTCTCACCCAAAAACCTAAAACTTCTAACTTAGAAGACCTCCTCTCTGCACCATCTTTCCCTGAACTCTTAGATGACCCCCCTTGATGTCACCAGGACCATCTGCTGCCCACCGAGCCTCTTCCTGAGGCAGCTGCCCTCCCTCTCCCATACCAGGGGCCACTTGAGCCCTTCCCTGGGCCTTCCCCTTTCTTAGAGGCTGGAGGCCCAGCGACTCTTCAATCTTCGTACCCCCCAAGGGCCAATAGGTCCACAAGCGCCGCTTGTCTGGGGCTTACCTTGGTGGCAGACATTTTCTCTTTTTGTAAGGAGGGACAGTAGTCCACCTTCCAGTGGCTCATTTGTTTGCAGTGTGGACCAAGCTCTGGAGGCGGCCTGATGTTAGGGCATTCTCATGCCCAGTGACCCTCTTGATTGCATTTGAAGCAGGATCCTGGGGCTGGTTTGGTGTTGAGTCTGCAAGTCTTTTCTTTTCTTTTTTTTTTTTTTTTTTTTGGTGGGGGGAGGATGGCTGTCAGGAGCTGGTACTTCTTTTTTGTAAGAGCCAATTTGTTTTCTGCCTCCTGTTCTTTCCTCTTGTTGTAGACCTTGAAGGCCAGGTTTAGGAGTTCCCACTGAGGGGTGTTTCAGCCACCTTCAAGTCATTTGAGTTTTTTCATGATATCTGGGGATGACTGAGAAATGAAATGGTTGTTTAGAACCAATTCTCCTTCAGGCCTGGCTGGGTCAAGCAGGGTATAGTGCAGGACCTAAGACTGATCAACTCTGTGGTCCAACCAATCACACCCATAGTCCACAATCCATGCACCTTACTAAGCAAAATTCCCCCTGGGTACCACCCACTTCTTAGTTCTAGACTTTAAGGATGCCTTTTTTGCCATCTGATTTCATTCCTCCACTTACCCTTTCTTTGCCTTCACCTGGGAGGACCTATGCTCTCAGCTGGCTACCCAGCTCACCCGGACAGTCCTCCCCTAGTTCTTTTCACAAGCTGTGGCCTTTGACTTGACCATACTTGATCTTCGCCCCAGCACCCTCTTTCAATACATCAACGACTTACTCCTTTGCAGCCCATCCCTCTTCTGGTCCCATACCCATGTTGTTCTCCTCCTTAACTTCCTAGCAAATAAATAAATAAATAAATAAATAAATAAATAAATAAATTCTACTGAGTTTCCCTCCAGCCCTTTGGAACACTAAATCCATCCACTCAAAGAAGTCCCCTTTCCTCAGGCTCCCCCCACACACTCATCCATTCAATCACTTAAGGACCTTATCCCAGAGTGACCCCCATATATCATACCATTCTTCCCCAGCCACAATTCACCTTGTTCATAGACAAAAGCTCAATACACACACCTGTGGGCTCCAGAGCAGGATATGCAATAGTCTCTCTACATGCCACTGTCAAAACTGGGCCCCTACCCCTGGAAACATCCTCCCCAAAGACTGAGCTAATAACTCTAACACTTGCGCTCATCCTGGCTGCTGGAGCCACAATAACATGTACAATGACTAAAAATATGCTTTTCACATTATTCACCAACATGCTGCCATATGGTCAGAAAGAGGGTTCCTCAGTACCAGAGGATCCTCTGCTGTCAAAGGGGACCTCATACCCTAACTCCTAAAGGCCACCTCATTGCCCATCAAGGCTGCCATCCTACACTGCAAAAGTCACCAAAGGGGTATGGATAACATAACAAAGGGAAACAATTTGGCAGACAAAAAGGCCAAAGAGGCTCTCCCTTCTCCCTTGGCCAGCCCTCAATCCCACACACTCCAACAAACCCTACATGCTCCCACTCACAAAAGATACCCTTTCTAAACTAGGGGCCACCCCAGGAATACAGGGTTGGATTCCCCTGGAGGGCAAATATTGCCTGTCAGACACTCAAACTACACAGTTCCTCACTGACCTACACAACTTCCTGCACATTGGATAGCTTACTCTCAGTCATCTCCTAAATTCTGTAATGCATTACAAGGGATTAGCCAAGACCCTATAAGATATTATGACCCACTGCAGTACCTGCACCTAAGTCAACCAACAAAGAGGGCTCCCACCTCTGGCCTCCTTTATAACCCACTGGTTTAGGGGCTTTTTCCCAGGCCAAGACTGGCAAATAGACTTCACCCATATGCCCTGCCACAAAAAATTTAGGCATATCCTCACTCTAGTAGGCACTTTCACAGGATGGATTGAAACCTTTTCCACAAAAGGGGAAACAGCCAATATAGTATGCTTTTTCCTACTAAATCACTTTATTCCCCACTTTGGCCTCCCAACTTCCATACAGTCAGATAATGGACCTGCCTTTATCTCTAAGGTCATCCAACAAATATCACAACCTTAAATATAAAATTGGTACCATCTCATCAAGGCTCAACTAACCAAACTCTCTATAGAGACCCACTGACCTTGGTTGGATCTCCTACCCACCACCCTTGATCTACTCCACACTACCCCAGATAACACTCTGGGCTTAGCCACTTTGAACACATGTATGGTAGACCCCTGTTTCTATCCTCACTGCCTTTAGATCCATCTCCCAATCTGCTCACCAACTATTTGCTGCTACTCTCACTAATTCAACAGCTCCTCAAACAATATGCTGACCAATGCCTCCCTAAACCTAATAATGGTTCAGCTCTCCTACAGGTTCAACCTGAAGACCAAATCTTTCTAAAGGACCTCGCCCCCTCATCCAGCAAGCCTCCTTGGTCTGGCCTGCACACCATCAACCTAAGCATGCCAAACAACACAAAGCTCCTTGAAGACAAGCTTGGGTCCACCTGTCTAGTCTCAAAAGAGTCCCACCATCAACCAATCAACAAACAGATAAGCAAATTTTGTTGGGCTAATCTCTTTCCCCTGCAAAACTTCTTATGAAACCAGCCCCACCTAAACTCCAATCCCTGAATGAGGGCCATATTCTTCATGACTATCCACCTCTTATTTCACCTCTACTCAATATTCCATCAACAACCCTAAAAATTACATTGGAAATTTGTGGCCTACACCGGGCCAACACCTCCTTATGTGGAAGTTACTGATGGCCCCTGTCAATGGCAATTAGCCCTTAACTCTTCCCACTGCCTTTCCTCCCACTGCCCTTCTGTCTCCCTGATCTTTGATTCCTATTCCTCCACCCTTTTCCTTATGGTTCATAAGACTGGCATCAGATATACAGCCACAGAAAAAATATCTCTGCATTTGCAATAGGCCCGCCTCTCACTGTAGAGATAATTGCTGATCCTGGAAAGACATCTTGGCACACTCCTCAAATAGGAAAACACAAACTTTTCACATCAATACTGATTACCCATACTGGCCACAAACATTCGTAGGTACCCACACAAAACCTGCCAAAGTATACCTCCAGCTCATTCTCTCCCAAGTAACATGCAACTCATACCACCACAACTATGTTAGTCTCACCATCCATAACCCACAATCAGACATATGGGAGCATATGGTTACCCTCACTGTTTGGATTGATACCACCCTACAGGACCCTTGTGGGTTCCTCCATATCCACAAGACACCTTACATGGCCCCTGAAATTAACAGAGAAATCGCTAAGCTAAATACTTCCCTACAAAAACCAACCACTAACCTCACCTTGATTGTCCTGAAGCTCTCAGACTCCTCTCCTAGACTTCTACTAACCTCTCTGAGTGCTGGCTATGTTCATCTATAGACAGACCAGACCTAACAACCATTCCCAGGAAAAATACCTGCTGAAGCTCTTGCTCATTTTCCCAGAGACTCCTAGCCTCAGATATCTCCCTCATGTCCCTCATTGCCTCTCATAACCTTTCCTGCTCCACAGGAAGCTCTGTGAGCCTTCCATGTAACTCCTTCCTCCCTCACTTTCCCTCATGTAAAAATTCCACACAGCTGTTCCTGTGCAGCTCTTCCATTTTCTTGCCTTCCACAAGGTCTTCAGTGCACTCCAGTTATAATAGTTCCTAATTTTGCTGTCTATACAGAAGAGAAATTTGCTGATGGCTATTTCTCAGCCAATCTCCCTATGCCACCACACAAAACAAAAGGAAAAGTTGACATGGGATTTCTCATAAGTTGAGCCCTGATGGGAACCTTGTTAGGAGCTGCAGGTCTAGGAATGTCCTTGGGGCTACATATACAGCTGGTCAACCAGCTAGCTGGAGATTTTGCTCATGTAGCCAACACCATGGCCGCCATATACAAACTACAACAACACTCCTGTATGGCACTACAAAACAGACAAGCCTTCCATTTGATAACTTTAGAAGAGGGGGAAACTTGCCTCTTTTAAAAAGAAGAGTGTTGCTATTAGGTTAAACAATCTGAAATTATACACCAAAAGATCAGGGAATTAAGGGATAGAGAATAACAATACCGAGATATGGGTTCCCCAGGATGGGGATTACATGGCTTTCCTCCTCCTGGGACTACTGGCAGGGCTCATTATTGTGCTCTTCTTGGCTACTTGCTTGATAACCTTAGTCTGCAACACAGTAGCAAAACTCACAACACAAAATTTTAATCAGATGCTTTTCTCAGATTATTCTTTCTAGGCCTTACTCCAATGAGACTCTGAGGACCACAACAAACCCTCACCATGATCTCCAGACTTACAGCCCCATGATTCCTCCTGCCAGCATGAAGTAGCCAGATGATCTCTTTATCCTTTTTGTATCAAACAAAGGATGGAATGAAGGGCTAAGATTCAGTTTCCCAGGCACCTTGACCCCAAAGTCTCTTCCTCTTGCCCCCAGGCCAGGGCCAAACCTCAACCCCAATCCTCCCCACCCCATTTTTGTACCCTGGTCTCAGCTCACTTCCCCTTGGCCCCACACAGAGCTAAACCACAAAAAAGAAAAGTAATCTCCACCTGTGATCAGGCTGTTCCAATCTGCAATCCCCACTCAGTGAAAAATCCTATAAAGTATCTGGCCCCCTTTATTTTGGGGCTGCCTTGGTCTACACAATAGCCCTTGTCATGAGCTTCCAATAAACCTGCTTTACTCATGTCAGTGTGTCTGGCTCAGTTCTATGTGGGTTCACCTACTTTGGTTTGACTTTTCAATAAGGATGGACCCTGCATCACCCAGTCACTTCCCATGAGGCTGCACCTCATAAACATCCCACTGCTTCTCAGTACCATGACACTGAGAAAACCTTCTGACCATGAACTTTGGAGTAACAAGCCATATTCAAGCCATAACAATTTGCTTATTAGTTGAACCTCAAATATATTTTCTAGCCCTTAAATTATAATTTCTGTCATTAGATTTTTTTATGGGGGACAACCAATTATCAAGATGGTCTTAGGATATTTTAAGCATCCTCAAGCTTTGTTGTGACTTCCTTGATAATATTTTCCAAATATTATGATATCTAAAATGTCATATTTGGAAGATCATTCAATCTGGAGATGGGAAGAAATTATAATCCAGTATCTGTTTTTATTATCTGTGTAAACCTAATTTCTGAAGCTCATGTTCTTTACCTATAAAACAGATGTACTTTACAATAAAGTATTGCTTTAATTATAAAATAATGCATATAAAGTAGACAGTCACAAGTTGCCACTTAATAAATGCTGATTTTCTTTTCTGCTCTTTAGCTTTATTGTTTTGGTATTTGCTTTTGTTTGTTGTTTTAGTAAATGAATAACTGAGTACTCTTCAAAGATTTTTATGAAAATCATTCAGAAAGAAAATAAAGTATATAATTTCACATGTTAATATTTATCGTTACAGGTATACAGAAGTTTGCCACTAGTCACTCATATTTGTTCTTGGTTTCATCCTCAGAATCAAAATTACTTCACCAAAGCATTTGAATAAGGATTTTTTTTTTTCTCTGAATGCCTTCAGGGCAGGTTTGGCTGACTTGAGTTGTGGCGATCGAACCACAGCAACCTGAGCCTGACTGCTTTGTTGAAGCAGCCACTTAAAGAACTGAGCTAAGGGGAAGGCCCCTCACCAAAGCATTTGAAATGACAAAGTTTGTCTCAGCATATTGGATGTCAAAGAAAAAAAAAAAACCCAAAATTTCAAGAAATATTACTAAACTCTGATTCTGGAAATTGCAAAGTATAAATAATGTGAGAACAATAAACTCTACATTTACTTTATCTTTCAAATTAATTATTATTTTCATGAAACTTACTTGCTGGCCCTGCCCCTAGGCACTGAGCTGGCAACAGAGTCTGAGAGTGGTGGCCCATGCTTACAATCCCAGTGCTGGGGAAGCTGAAAACAGGAGGATCATTATGAGTCTGAGCTGTGTAGTAAGATCCTATATAAAGTACATAAATTATTTTGAAAAAGAAAAAGACAGTTATTTAAATGTTTTCAATTTAGGAAAAAAATTTCTTCATAGTGAGAAAATATGGACCAGTGTACTTGGCTTCTTTAGCTTAACACCTGCTTCATAAATTCCATAAGAATTTAATTTTTTAGCTTTCAAGATCCTAGTGGAGGTGCTCTGTAGCAGTATTCTACATTTCTGTGTAGGGTTCTATGATGTTTTCTTACACTAAGCAAAGGAAAAATGCATTTATAATGGGCTGGTCACAATATTTATGCATTTTCTCTTATTAAAATATTTTAAAATTTGTTTTCATTTTTGTGTGGTAAGTTCTGGTTTTGCATAGATGATAAGTCTTTCTTATTAAAGAGATTTTGAACCTTAATTAAGAAGTTACAATTTTCCTGTTTACATTTTGGTGTTAAAATATTTAATTGTGTATGAAAAAAAGGAAAGGACTATTGATTTAAAGTCTTTTAAACATTGCATACTGCCTTCCTAGTGGTTGTTTGTTGTACAAGATGCAGACATGATATCCTATTTACAAACACTATTAGAACAAATCCCTCTATTCCTTGAATTAAGAGAATGTAGCTATATATCTATTTTAACCATTTTGCATACACAGATAAAAAATGATCATTTATCTATATCTCCTTTTTCTGTTTAGTTCCATCATTTAAATATTATAGGTGTGTGAACTCAGCAAAATATTCCAAAATAGTCCAATAGTCCATAACAGTACTGGGTCTTCCATTTGACTGGCAATGTCAGAAGTTGTTGACCTGAGTCAGCTACAGCTCAACATAACAACATGGCTTTATTTCTTGTACTTCATTTTTATACTTTTCTGCTGGATAGTTAAGACCAAGACATAGCAAGGCCTTTGTAACAAGAATTATAGCTTTTGGATCTGATAAGGTCAGTCAAATCCTCCCAGGATCCACCCTGAGACCCTGCACCTCAGACTGTAGATCCTTTGTCAGTGTCAGCCACGTGGATGAGCCATGGCCATTGCCCGACCAATCCGCTCTCCGTGAAAGCCCAAGAGAATGCCTTCTATCCATGTGACATTCCCTAGGCACACTCCACATCATCAATCACCCTCCTCTTTGGCCCCACAATCTCCTTGATCAGAAAATCTGGGACACAACTGAGCCACAAGTTGCTACAGCACAAGTTCTCATATGTTCTGAGTCTTAATTGACCTTAGAAGGCTAGGGTCAAAATGCTGGCCTTCTCTGTGGCCCTCCCCCTTCTCCAATCTTTGGTCTGCAAATCTAGGCCATCAACCCTCCAGAAGAGAAGCGTATTGTTATTACCATACAACCTAGGTTGTTGAGTTTAACTTCACTATCTATCTGAATATCAAACATTTTAGGCATAACATGGAATAGGTATTTTTCATGAAGTATTGATATGTTAAACTTTAAGTTCCTACAGAATATGACAAAATCATTAAAAAAATTAAAATATATTTTAAAAATAGGAATAAAGAATTACATATATTTACACATAAGTCCACAAATCTAACCATATACAATATTGTTGCAGGACAGTCTTGCAACACTGCTTTTCCTGTCTCCTGCCTTCATTCACCACCCCCTTCCTTTTTAAACATTCATCTACCCGAGAGACAGCACAGCAGCAACTGGCGTATCATGACAAACAGCACATATTCAGAAGACCAGAATGACAGGCACTCTAAGCATGAACTTACTATTACAAATCTTTAGTGCATTTTAGTGCAAAGCCATCTTTAGTGCATTTGCTTAGTTCACAGGTGTAGGTGTCAGTATATATAGTTAGTCAGGGTGAGAATCTTTCCAATTAACTGCTAGATTCGAAAATCTTAAGATTCTCAGGATCATTGCCTTACCCATCTTGTACATATAACTGTATGGCTTGCCTCTTGATTTAAAGTCTTAATGTCTGTGTGTATCTCAAACATTTTCTAGTAACTTAGTGTGACACTGGACAAATTATCTAGCTTCTCTGAACTTGTGTTGTTTTGTGCACAAAATAGGATATTACATATTTATTTGACAAATACAAGGCCAGTGAAAATTCAAATGAAACATGCCCATAAAATTTCTTTGAGATTTATTAAGTACTTTATTGACAAAACATTATTTAACTTGTCATTGTATATCATATATTTGCTTTTCTGTCATATATTCATTTTTCAGAACTCTTGCTTATCACAGTGAATGGTAGACTGGGCCCATTTTGAGTTTAGCGTATTGTTCTGGTATAGTATTCTGAAATGATTAAGAAAAGAAAGAATCGTCAAAGGAGGGTCAACACCACATTCAACAAATTCACTCATTCAAAATAGTTGATCATCAACTATAACCCAGAACTGTGGTCTGCTGCCAATATCAACCAAATATACAGACAAAATTTTTTGTTTTGCTCAAATTTTATGCTACTGGGTGAAGGTTAGGCACAAGATGATGTAAATGAGTGTAATTCGCTATGATGATAAATGCTAAGGAGTACCAGTACATTAAACAAGCATGTGACATTTTATGTAGGGCAACCAAGAGGCTGATCAAAAGGGGAAAATGATCCATGGACAACATGGATGGCAGCATTACTGGAAGAAACACTGAGTATCAGAGCTTCAAAGCAAGAAAATATTTCCTATGAGAGGAAGAAAGAGGAAGGCTGGTGGAGATGGTGAAGATAAAGGAAGAGGAAAGGAGTAAGAGATGATTTTGGAAAGCCTAATGGAAAATAGTTGATGAGTTTTTGGCCACTATAAGGCCTTTGACCCTCATGTGAGATGGGTAGTGATCATATTATGTCACACAAGGAGAAGCATGACCTGGCTGGTGTTTTGATGTGACCCCTGTGACTACTCTTTTGGGATGGTGATGAAGCTCAGGTGAGATGCAGTCAGAAAATCAGTCAGAATCACTATGATTTTGAAGATAGAGCTCCTAAGTTTTACTGATAGATTAGTAGAGGAGAGTAAAATTAAAGGAAAGAGCTAAGGACGGTTCACAGAGTCTCGACTGAAAAACTAGAGTAACCATGTTATCATTTTCTGAGATGGGAAAACTAGGAGGCTACTGTGTCCTAGGTAGATCAGTCCCTCACTTTGGATATTAAACATAATTAGATGCCCATAGCCACCCCTTCTCCCGAGTTTTCATCAACACAACACTCTCATGATTTTAGCATGAAGCCTGGAATCAATTAGTATAAGAATTTCCACAGCAGCATTAAATATTTTGCCACAGGGGTCAGCTTCAAGCTTTTACTATATAAAAGCAACATAAAACAAAACAGTAGAGTTATGACTTATTCATTGGCAAAGCCTTCAATAGATATTCTTTGGATAGACAATAGTCTACCTCAACAATGGCAAAGAGATGATCAGAGCCAGAGAATTCACTGAATTCTCTTATCTCCAACTGTATAATTAAAATAAGGCATGGGGTAAGGACAGAGTTCAGCTAGAGAGAGAGTGCCTTTATCATACACATAAATAATAATAGTAATAATAATAATAACACATCGCAAGGGATCACTGAAAGGATCAAATGACAGAATGTACATAATAGTACTGTGTATGTGTAGCAGCCCTGACTGTTTAGCACCAAAACTACAGTAAGACACTTTTGTTGCAAGTAGATCTTCAACTATGGAGGCTATCATTGAAAATGTGTAAGGTGTTTTGAAAAATTGTTCATCAGCTCCAAATAAGTGACCTTTGCATATTTAAGCCACAGAACAATGGATAATCCTTTCCTACTAAAGAGAAAACATTAAGATGAGAAATGTTTAGTAGCGAAACAAATTATGTTCAGGAGTTTCATATCTTCACTTTTTTTTTGTTTTTGTGTGTGTGTGAAGCAAACCTTTTTCCCCAGTGGTGTTACAGAGCAACCTAGAACCAAATCTAAGAATGAATTAGATGGTCCCACGTGGTGGTGCACACCTGTAATCCCAGCACTTGGGAGGCTGAGACAGGAGTAATGCTGTGAGTTTGAGGCCAGCCTGGGCTACACAGTGAGACTCCGTGATAAAAAAAGAAAGAAATAGTTTAAGCTCTAGTCAAGGACATATCCACTAATCATTCATGTATTTCACCAGTTATCAAACAAAAAGGAACCTGATTCCAGTATTAGAATTACATACATGTGGAGTGTATATATGTGTGCATACATTCTGTATATAACTGGTTCTTAATCCCATTTTATAAGGATGCAGAGTCTACTTCTAAAACCTCCAAGGTATTTCAAGCATTTCCCCAAGAACATTTCACTGAAATACAGCAAAGTCTTTGTAGCTGATTGGTGGCACCTGCGCATTTTCCCTGCCTTTCAGGTCTGAGCACTTTCTGATGGGTCATACTGCATCTGCCAGGCTCTTTTCTTACTTGTTCTGGCCATTGCCACTAATTCTGTTGACAATGCTACCACTCTGTCAAGACTCACCTGTCTTTGAGAGTCTAACCACGGCCGTTGTGTAGCCTTCACAGATAATGGCCCTGGCATTCCTGTCGGGGACCATGAAGCCCATGAGACACTACTATTTCCTTGATACCCATAGTGCTTTTTCAAGGTAACAAAACAAGGCCATTCTCCAGAAGCACAAAGTGGCAAAGATACACTGAACTCTATTTACCAGTTCGAAGAGTAGCTTTCTACCAGACAACAAAATGCTGTAATTCCCAAAACAATATGACTCATTTCACTGTAACTTAAATCATACACATCTGCCATAAAAGTAAATCAAGAAGATATATAAGTTAATGAAGTTCAAATAGCTGTTAAAACCTTTTTTTAAATGAGAAGACTCACAAGCAACACAGTATAATATTATTTCCCATATTATTTATTCCTAACACCATACCACATGGGAATACAGTTTATGATCAAGTAATAAGGTTTTAATCAATTCAGGCCACATCTCACAGTGCCACTGTGAGCTGCTTAGACCAGCTGTTTTACAGCTGCAGCGAATTTGCCATGGTCAGTAATCCCCACGGAAGGCTCCAGCGCTCCTAGGAGTACAGAGCAAAGCCTAAGGAATAAGAGCCATGACAAGCAGGTTAGGATAGACACCTTTTGCAAAGTAAATATGCACAAATTAAAGAATTACAAATATAAGTAGCTGTAGCTTTGAGAAAACTTAACCATGGAGATCAATCATCCACATTCTAACAATAAGATTTTTAAACTATTTATCCTGAGCATTTTCAAATAGGGAGAAGAACAAATAATTTTCCAGTGAGTAGCTGTATACCTACCACCTATCAGCTACATTTTTACACATCTACCCAACTATTCATTCTTCTATCAAATCATCAATTTATTTGCTGCTTAGTTTATGATGTTCGTAAGTTTACCAAATGTGGTAGCAAAATTTAAGAACGTTAAATGTTTTCTGCCAAGATACAACCATTCCTCAATTGAAGATCACAGATTCTTAACAGGGCAAGAACTTTTCAAATCTTTTTATTAAAAACAGTTTGCTTTTCAGATCTAGACATTAAGCACAATCCCTTGAAATGCTTAGCAAGAGCACTGGCTAATTAGTGACTAACCCAGTGTGAGAATCTGTACTCTGTGGTTTATACAAACACACACTTACAGCAAAAGTATGTTGTAACACATTGGTAACAGAGGAGGATCCTTGAAGTGTGCTCCTTGTCAGAAACCTGAAATGACTTGAAGGTAAGAGGGGAAAAGTCACAGTGGAATTAGCGTGAGATTTTGGAAGGAACCAGAATTAAGTGAGGTAAGAGCTGAACATCTGTGAGTCTTCCCAGTGTATAATCAAATGAAATATTGGCTAAAGAAGCCCTATTTCTAGCATTAATCTTTTATGCGTGCCCAGTTTTCAAACTTATGGAATGTCATGGGGTTGAAGAATTAAAGGCTAACCACAATACTGGAGGCGGGGATTTGAGCAAGAGGAAGAGCATCTGTTGCTTAAGTCCCATTTGACAAATTCGAAGGCTCTTACAATAAGCTGGTACAGAGGGTTTACATATGGAAGATTGTGCAAGCTCTTAAATAAAAGTTCATCTCCAGAGAGGTAGCTCCAGGCAACTGTCCCATTACTCACAGTCCATGTTGTTCCAGGCACACACTTAGGTGAGGCCTCTAACCCTGCAGAGGCAGAGCATGGCAAGACTGAAGGCACTAATCTCTTTCAGTCCATTTCATGTTTCTATATTTTGGCTCCAGTTTTTAAAGAAAATTTAAGATTAATGAATGAACAAATGTTTCTACTCAAAGCTGGAACAGATAAAATAGAGGATACTTTTTCGTTTCTTCATCCTCTGCTAGCCTTTAAAACCTATCTTTTCTAGACTCCCAGTTGGGAGCCTAATATAGTTTACCTGGCACAATGGTTTAGTAACTTGTACTGCTTAAGAACTTACTGGGAAACTTTTAAAATTCAGCTTTGTGCTCCACTTAAAAAGTGCCAGATTTCTCTATTGGTGACCTGTTCCTCAAATAATTGTTCACAAAATTAATGTTTTGAGAGTTATTGATTTGAAAATTTTCACATTAAATGCCAAAAGATATGGCTTTCAATTCTGGAATATTTATAGACAGCTAAGCTATTTAGAAATGTTAAGGCAGTCAGACAGGGCTAGGCCTTCAGAAGTCAGTACAAAAGACAGCTAAGTTGGGCCAGGGAGATAGCTCAGTAGAATAAGTGCTTGCCTGGCAAGAGCAAGGTCCTGAGTTCAATCCCCAGTACCACCAAAAAAAAAAAAAAAAAAAAGACAGCTAAATCTGGAAGCTTCTATGTCTTCCTACTGGAAGGTCAGACCTCAGGATAGAGAAAATGAATGTGCCCACATACTTCCCCTAAGGGTGGATAGCAGTGATTGATACATCAAATAAGCATCTGTCCTCTTGAGTGGAGGAAGAAATTTCCCTCTCAGGAAAAGTCCCTTTTGAGTCCATGTATACTTACTACCTGACTTGCTTCTCTTGTTGATCATCATTTGGTCAATATTGCCGAAGCAATTATACCCCTAATCTTATTGTTGGACCATAGTTTTGATCCTCCTCATACTTACCTTGTTATTTCCCAGTAGATCAATGTCACCCAAGCAACTATACTTGTCATTACTTGATGATAGTTTTGTTCCCCCTTAGAACCACCTCACCTTGTGGTTTTGCTCTATAAAACTCCCTTGAAAAGGGAGAGTCAACCCACTGGAGACCTGTTGCTCTTAAATAGAAGCTTTAGTTCCCCCAGTAAATATTTTCTGCTCTTAATTTCCGATCTGCTGGATTTTAGAGAATATAAAATTGGAGTATCAGACATCTAGCAAGCTAGCAAGTTGAGAGGTAATATTTCCCTTATATTATTTAGATAATTTTTTTTTTTCTGTATTTTAGGGAAGGGCCTACAATCTGTTGAGGGTCTCACTGCTAGATTGGACTCTTACTGATTCTCCTATTTACAGCCTCCCAAGTGCTGGGACTGCAGGCATGCGCTACCACACCCAGTCTCAATTGCTGTCTCATATGCCCTAGGGGTAGGGCCAGCATAGCAGGCCCCAGGGATTGAACCCCTGGCCCCTGTGCCTCCTTGCAGGTGCTTTAATCTGCTGAGTTATTTGGCTAGCCCTAAAGTAGTGACTTTTAATCAACTTCTTTTTTTTCCTTTTGGTACTGGGGATCAAACTCAGAACCTTGTGCTTGCCCGGCAGGACTTATGCCACTGAGCTAACTCCCCAACCCATTACTTGGCTAATATGGAGGTACTATATAAGAATGATTATCAGTTTATTGACTAACCCCGTATGAGTCACTAACCTCTAGAATTTACTCCCTGTGTAAGTGATAGATGCCTGACTGACATAGCATGTTTGGGTAGGTGACTGGAATGGGATCCTTGAAGCAAAAATACTTTGTAAAAGACCTGGCACCCCATATTTGAAATTTCATCTTTAATATGTCTCTAACAACCTTAACTGACTTAATTTTGAGGCCACTGTGGACTATTTAACATCAGGTCAGAATCACAGAGGTATCTTTTTAAATTGAGAAATTGCATGGAGCCAATATACCATGGCCTTCTCAGCAGTGAAAGGGCTGTAAACACTGTCTTGTGACTTTCCTAACTGAAAGTCATAAGTACATTCACCTTATTATACTTGCACATAATTTTTCTTGAAAATCATTGCCATTACTATGATAAACCCTGATACTGTTTCTCTTTTATACTAAAAAATCAAATCATAACCCAATAACTTGATTGTGCAGTATTAATGTATTCATGTGCCTTTTAAGAGACATTATCATAAAATCTCAATTGAGAACTCCAATTAGTGTAACTAATGAATCTATGCAAAAATCAATTAATGTTGTGAAAATAAAATTTTGATCTGCAAAATCAAGTAGATTAGTGGTTCTTTTTCAAAAATCTCAACTATGTGGTCTGTTAACCTATTAATGTGAAAATCCTACTGCCCTGATGTGTGAATTTTAATACATGTTCTTTAATCTTCATTTATTTAACCACTCTTACATTCTTCCCCGCCAAGGAGTTTTGTGGACTTTACAATATTATTGCAGTTAATTATTTATTCTTTAGTATTTTCCATGTAACAAAACCAGAAAGACATTTTCTATAAATTTTCTTATATTAATAAAATCTAGCAAGAGGCAAATTATGTTTGTCATATTACTAATGAAGAAATTTAAAAACAAAAACCCTAATGAATTTAGTTTAATTTTCACAAAATACTGGTACAATTAGGACTTGACACTGGGTCTATATATAGCTGCAGAGCCAGAATTTTATGTATGATCTCTGAATACTGCTGGTTCTGTCCTTCAATACAGTAATCTTCCAACTGAGATAGAAATATCTCTCAGCACGTATAAATAAATTCTAAGACACATACAGGCAAAAAGTTTTAGGATGAATGATATCAAATTTTTAGTTTCCCAATTATTCTTTCCTTCAAATTATGTCATAGAGAAATCCTGCCTAGTTGAGGTTTTTCTATCAAATTTTCCCTTTAAAAAACTTCCCATTGCTTGAAAGATGAATGATAAATGAAAAATGAATGACAAATATTCATCATTTGGAGTCCTTCAAACTTTGATTATATGTTCATGGCCAACTTGTCCCATGAGATGTAATGCTAAGGGAAAAAGCTGCATTTGTTGGACGTTTACGGCTTCTGTGTCACAAGGTTCTCTACTGGAACAAAATGCCACATTCTTTGGAGTTTGGAAATGCATGTAGACTTTGGTCTGCAAACTTGGTCCAAACATCTCCAGCATCATCACTTTAACAATGTCAGCATCAAGACTCAGTCCTAGCCCAGGTCCTGTCAGTATGCGGAGAGCTTCCTGCTACCCTGCACCGGCGGGACCAGTCCCAGCCCAGGCGCAGTGTGGGCCGGACCCTCTCCCAGCCCCTTGGGCCACCCCCCACCACTCCGCAGTGCCTCCCCCACCCTGCCCGCCCAGTAGCATTTTCTGCCGAGTTCCGGGGAGCCCCCAGACCCAGTCCTAGCCCAGGTCCGGTGAGTGTGTGGAGAGCTTCCTGCTACCCTGCGCCTGTGGGACCAGACCCAACTAGGCGCAGCGTGGGCCAGAACCTCTCCCAGCCCCTTGGGCAGCACCCCCACTCCTCAGGGCCTCCCCCACCCCGCCTGCTGAGTAGGAATTTTTGCCCCGTCCCGGAGCCCCCAAACCCAGTCCTAGCCCAGGTCCGGTGAGTGTGTGGAGAGCTTCCTGCTACCCTGCGCCTGCGGGACCAGTCCTAGCCCAGGCGCAGCGTGGGCCGGACCCACCCCCTCGGGCCACACCCCCATCACTCCGCCGTACCTCCCGCACCCAGCCCGCCGAGTAGGAATTTCTGCCCAGTTCTGGGAACCCCCAGACCCAGTCCTAGCCCAGGTCCCATGAGTGTGTGGGAGAGCTTCCTCTTCCCCCTACTTCACCTTGCTCCCTCCAGGCAGAGCTCAGGCCTGGCATACACTCCTGGGGTGTAATTCTG
>NW_004524807.1:147249-168419 GCF_000260255.1 Octodon degus
AGCAATTCCTACTCGGCGGGCGGGGTGGGGGAGGCACTGCAGAGTGGTGGGGGGCGGCCCGAGGGGCTGGGAGAGGGTCCGGCCCACGCTGTGCCTGGGCTGGGACTGGTCCCGCCGGCGCAGGGTATCAGGGAACTCTCCGCACACTCCTAATGAAATTTTTTAAAACTGATCTGTGATAATTCTATGTTATCACAATCAAATTATCATAATTTAGCAACTATTATGGGAGGAGTCTTAATAATAACTCATAAATATTAAGGGAATGTTGTCAGCCACCTAGTACTCTAGTAAATATTTATGCAAGTCTCATTTAATCAATAGTATGATATGGCTTTACTTTTTATATCTGTGGATAACCCACTGCTATTATGGACTACTGGACTATATTGGATTATTTTGCTGAATTCACACACTTACAATATTTAAATGGCAATGGAATACCCATCTCTGACAAAACTAAACAAAAAGTGTATATAAATGAAGGGCCATTTTGTATCTGTATATACAAAATAGTTAGAATAGATATACAGCTACTTTAGTTCAGTGAGGAGAGAGATTTGTACTGATGGTGTTTGGACAGGATATCATGTCTACATCTTGTACTATGAATAACTACTATGAAGACAACAATATGCAATGTATTAATTATTGTAACTGTCCTATTAAACTGTTTTGAAACTGTCTCATTGCTATTTTCTTTTCAATAAAATTAATAAAAAATAATCAATACTGTGAAGACAAATATCACCTACTGAAGAAAGGATTGGTGTAGCAATTAAGATTGGGCTTCAGAACCTCACTGAATGTATCTTCAATCGTCACATGGTCGCTTACTACTGCTTAACCTGGGAGAAAAAACAAAGCCTGATTTTCATTGTTTTTACATTAAATGTATAATAAAGTAATAATTATATTTGTTATATTTTGGTAGATTTAAATAAACTGATGTATATAAGAATCTAATATAAATTCTCATACTTAGTAGTACCAAACAAATGATAGTTATTATTATAGCTATACAACTGTTAGAATCATTTAAAAACATGCATTAAACTCTCCTGTTATTCAGTAACGTTCACTAAAAGTGATGAAATGGTTAAAGTAAGCGTGGACAGTGTGCATCTTCTGCCTAATGCACCAGTGATCATAGTTTTAACAGATTTCAATCAGTTTGGGATTCCATAGATGAACAGCATATATTCTCCTCAGAGAAAGGGAAAAAGTAATAAAGAAAATGTGTGGGTCAATGGCCACAAGAAAGAGCACAGGAAATGAATACATTAGCTTCAAAAGGTAAGGTGAGAAACATATCAACCTCATTGACTTTCAATTTCCTTATCTTCAAAGTTGGACTAATGATTGCTATGCTGAGGTTGAGGAATCAAAAACAACTGTGAAATTCTGCTACACACTGGATGTGCTAACTTGACTGAACTAATTTACCCCTCTGATTCTCAATTTCTTAATCTGTAAACTATAAATACTGCTAGAAAATATGTTATGGACCTGTAAGAATTCTATGGGCACGATACACATGGCACTCATCTCCTGTCATAGACCTACATATTTATCTTCTAAACCTGACAAAGCAAAGTCCTTGTCACCAATGGGGTAGCTTACAACATCAGAGATTTATTCTCTCAAGGTTATGGAGAATGAAATGTCTGAAATCAAGGTGTAGATAGAGCCCTTCTCCCTCTGAAGCCTTAGGAGGCCTCCTTCCTGGGTTAGGCATTGGGTTACTGGCTGTCAGGGATCTCTGGCTTGGGTTGCAGCCACACGGCTCCAGTCTCTGCCTCCCTTAGTGCACCATGTTTTCTGCATATGTCTTTGTCTTTATGCTGCGATCTTCTTATAGAGACAACAGTAATCTTTGACTAATGATGAGTCCCCCCAAATAAGCACATTTGTAATGATTAGTTCCGCTTCTGGGCACCTGCTGAGATACCGAAGATGATTAACATTTCTAATGTCCCTCTCGGAGGAACAGATTTCAAACTATAACAAGACATGCATGCCTGTCTTGCAGGATTACTGCATGTGTGATGTGAGCAGGCCAAGACAAGAGTGTGCTGTACACAACAATATACACACTGTGTACATATAGGTTTTGTGATTAAGAACTTGTGTAAGAAGAGATTTGAGAATAAAACATTTGATGTGAACACAAAATGTAAGCACATATTAACCTACCCAAAGAAAATTTAAATGACACTTTCTAAAATATGATTAACGAGCATGTTTCTGCAAACTAGTATGCACTCTTTATTTGTCTTCTATTTTGCAAGTATATTTTAAAACACAAGAGTTAACAGACTTACTTAATATAACAAGATTGTGATGTACTAGAGAAAGAGCAGGCATGACCCTAATAGTTTAAATTGAAAATTTTATATTTTACTATTTAGTTAGTGTACATAACAAGTAATATATAATTATTTAATAAGTATGTACCAATTTATTTTTAAAGATTTTACTCGTGGGTGATGTAAATAAAATGTCCTTTGAGAAAGACTCGGGTAAGTATTAGCTCTCTACCGTCCTCTCGTATAGAAATGAGAAAACTGGTATGAAAACCTTTTCCCATGCAGGGCTGGGGAGATGGCTCAGTGCAATAAGTGCTTCCCTGGCAAGTACAAGGGCCTGAGTTCAATCCCTGTTCTGCAAAAAAAAAAAAAAAAAAAAAGCTTCTCCCAGGCTTCCACAATTAGTAGATGAAAAGATTGGAATTAAAGCCTTCTTATAAAGGAAACTATAAATTTTTAATTGGCATAATAATTACACATATTTATGGGATACAACGTGACCCTTAAATACATGCACACATGGGTATAATAATCAGAGCAGAGTAACTGGTGTTATTTATCACTTCAGATAATTATAGTTATTTTTTGTTTTGAATGCCCAAACACAAGTAGATATTTTGATTCACTTAATTGGCATCAGCCATAATTATCCTACTGTGCTACAGAATTTTCAAAGTCATTCCTCCTGTTCAACTACCTGTTCCTAGCCCTCCTGCAAGTATGCCCTGGACCCCCACTGGGTTTCTCTACTTTTTTATTTCTTTTAGAAGGTCAAATTTTAGCTTATGCATTTCAATGAAAAAAATGTGGTATTTGTCTACCTATGAATTGACATTTTACTTAGTACAATATCCTTCAGTTGCATCCATGTTGCTGCAAATTACAGAATCTACACTTTTTACGGCTGACTAACATTCTGTTGTATGCATGTACTACATTTCCTGTATCCGTTCACTGGTGAACATCTAGGTTGATGTCACATCTTTGTTGCTCTGAAGAGGACTGCAAGTGTGGATTGATTTCTCTCTGACACAGTGATTTAATTTCCTTTAGCTGTATGAACACTCTGGTGGAAACTCTGAACCATATAGCAGTTTTATTTCCAATTTGTTGAGAAATTTCTATACTTCTCTTCATTATGGCTATCACAATTCTATTCCCAATTGTGTACGATAGTCTGTTTCTCCACATCCTTGCCAGCATTTTTAAAAACCTTTTTGAAACTCACCATTCTAACGAGGGTAGAATGATATCACCGTGGATTCGTTTTTGCATTTCCATGCTAGGTCTTGCTATTGATCACTTTTTCATATTCTTTTTTTTTTTTTTTTTAATTTTTTTTTAACATTTATTTATTGTGTGTGTGTGGCCAGCTCAGCCCACCAGGGGGCGCAGCTGGCTGGCATGTGGTGCTGGGGGATCGAACCGTGGTCCCTGTACTTTGCCAAGCTTGATCCAAGTAGGTGCTTTAGACCACTGAGCCATCTCTCCAGCCCCTTTTTTCATATTCTTGTTCCCCATTTGTGTGTCTTCTTTTGAGAAATACATATTCAGATCATTTATCCTACAGCTAAGCCTTTTGGCTTACTTTTAAATAAAAAACTTATCAGACATTTTTGATTCTTCATCTGCTCTTATTTTTGCTTTTGTTGTTTCATTATTTGTAACATCAGTGGTAATGAACAAAGTAGGAGCTACAATAGAGGAACGGTAAAGACTCTCCATGTGACCATCACTGGAGCAGAACTTTCCAGGGAAAGACAGACTTTGCATTTATAGGTGAAAAGCAGTTTCCTCTTGAAAACAAATGCTTTCAATCAGTTTTTCTTGTTTCTTGCTACATTTCTTTAATTGATATCCAATTACATTTTAAAAACTGGAAATGATTCTATAATGACAATTTGTTCCACTAAAGTAATGGAACATAAAGAAAGCACAATCCATTTCATTTGTGAAACTGCCAATTATTAATGTTTCGGGATCCGCTTGACTCTAACAATAAGCTCTATAGGATGTGAGCTAAAATCAGTAAATGTCAGGAGCAAGTAGAGGAAACAGCATGTCAACTTAATTCTCCTTTTCTAGTGCTTCTCAGGAGAGCACTCTATCAGATTTATACCATAATTTTAGGAGAGTGAGCTCACTTACAAAAGACTTATCCTATATGAAAACAAAAAAGTTATGTTCACCTTGGGAAATCATAAAGATTCATCTCCAGAAGCGAGTGCCAGCTGACCTTACCTGACAAAGTTCCAGTGATTGTACCAAAGATGTGTGTTCCATGCTCGTCTCCAGTAGAAGTCTGAACTTTCAAGGTAACATCTGCAGGAAAATTACAAGCCAACAGAAAAGCACTTGCATTGTCACTGAGACTGTGAAGCTTGCATCTTGTTGAATTTTTCTGCTTCAATGGCTATTCTTTATTCATACCTTTCCGAGGCATTTTCTTTGGAACATAAAAATGTGGCTTCTATTCAATTTATTCTCCTCTCATATATAATTTCTTCATCGTCTAAACCTAGAGTGTTACAGTGATGTTGTATTTCCTTTCACACCCACTCACCTAAATCTTCAATTAGAGAAAGGAAACAGCTTCAAAATATATATACTACATATTTTCAACATCCTAGATAATCAATTGTTTCTTTTTTTAGGTCCAGGATGTTTGTACTTATGTGATTCAAATAATTATGTTTAGCTACAATGTCAGGGATTAAAGATCATGAACAAAGAAATCTTAGTTTGGAGAAACCTTCAGTTTCATAAATCTAGTTGATTGTCCCATATTCAGAGGGTCATCAAAACAATTTACTCACTGTACATTCATTGATTACAAGTGGACAGTTAATTAACTGGATTCCAGGAGCTGTGGAGAAAATGAAGGATGAAAAACTCATTGCTCAGTTTTAGAGAATTTAAAATCTATAATGGATTATCCCTTTTTATTTAGTCATGAAGGATAAATACAATACTAAACAACAACAGATCTCAAGCTCATCTTTGAAGAGCTACCAAAATATAAAATATAAAAATAAAGTATGATAGGAAGGCAGATATTTCTCCGTTCTCATCTGAAAGTCTAGGAGGTGATGTTCACTGTTTCTGTTCTAAAAGGTAGCAGTAAGACATCCTCTATATAGGTTCCTTAAAGCACCTGCCAGCAGGCGCAGGGGTCGGGGTTTGATCCCTGGGTCTGCCATGCCAGCCCTGCCTCCGGGGTGCACTGAGAGGGCGATTGAGAATGGACATGGTGGGGCGTGACTGTAATCCCAGCTCTTGGGAGGCTGAAACAGGAGAATCACTAGTAGTGAGACCCTGAACACCCTGTAGACCCTTCCCTAAAAAAAAAAAACAAATTAAAAAGAATTTCCCCCCTCTATATAGGTTCTTCGTCATTTTGAATAAAAATACTTCTGAGCTAAGTATTTAATCTATCATTTCTTTGGCAATTATTTCAAAATTATTAATCAATTAAAAACATTTTAGTCTTTAATTAAAGATAAAAATGATTTTCTTTGTCTCTTTTTGATATATATATAATTTATGAAAGCAGAGGCTGGGGAGATAGCTTGGTGCTCTAAGCGCCTGTCTCACAAGTGCAAGGACCTGAGTATAATCCTTGGTACTGCATGCGATGCAGTCCCCAAGCCATGACAGCCACCAAAACCAGGTGTAGTGACACATACCTGTAATCCCAGCTCTGGGGAGGCTGAGACAGGAGGATCACTAAGAGTCCGAGCTGTGTAGTGACACCTTGTACCAAATTAATTAGTTAATTAATTTTTTAAAAGGAAAGAAAAAAAAAGGAAGCAAACAGGAAGAACTTTAGAAAGAGTTGTTGACTCCTCTAGCATCTGTGGTTTTTAAGTCTGAGGCTTTCTTCTGAATTTTTTTTCTTTATAAGAAAATAAACATGAGATGTATAATTGTCTGAGGCACAACCTGCCTGCTTCCTAATATAAGTGGACTGCTAATGATTGTTGTGAGGGGAGCCAGTGAAGCAAACTTGCTTCTTGCTGTTTTAAGCAGTAGGAGTCACATTTTCTTGTAAAGGTGCTGATGAGGTTTAAACAGCCATTTGATTTTTCCATTTTCAATGTTCTGTTTAATTCCAATTCACTAACGTCTGCGGTCCACCTCTTCTATTATGCTTACTTCTTATACAATAAAAATGACACAGATTTATTTGTAGATCCAAAGCCTCTTTTTTTTCCATAAACACACACACACACACACACACACACACACACACACACACACTCATGCTCAATGGGGGTAATCTCTAATTTAATTCCTTAATTCCTTAAAACCTATTTTTTTGAGTTTTTAAAAATTTTATTGAGAAACAAATATCAATGAGACATTTTCTAAGCTGATTTTTAGGACATTTTCAATAATTAATGCATTGCACATTCTGATCTTCTCAGTGGTCATCCACAGCACACTAAGCAACCAGGACATCCTGTCCAAACACTACTACTACAAATCCTTCCTCTCACTGAACCAAGCGAAAGCAGCCGTACATCTATCCTATTCTGTATATACAAATACAAAATGGTCCTTCCTCTGTATCGCCCTTCTCCAGTTCAGTCCTATCAGAGATGGTTATTCTATTGGCATCTAAATATTATAGGTGCTTGAATTCAGCAAAACAATCCAACACAGTCCAGTTGTCCACAATAGTAGGGGCTTGTCCACAGAAGTTGTTGTGTAGAGCCTATTATAGCTCAGCATATTAATATGGCTTTATTTTATATACCTTGTTTTTATACTTTTCTGCTGGATGGTGAAGACCATGATAAAGCAAGACCTATATAACAAGAAATGTAACTTGTATCTGATAAGGTCAGTCAAGTCCCCACAGGATTTATCATGTAACCCTGTACTGTACTTTGTAGATCCTTTGTCAGTGTCAGCCATATGGATGAGTCATGGCCAATGCTTGACCAATTTGCTCTCTGTGAAAGCCTGAGAGAAAGTTTTCTCTCCATGTGACTCTCCGTGGGCACACTGTGCAAAATTGATCACATTCCTCTGTGGCCCCATAATTACCTTGATCAGAAAATTTGGGGCACAACTGAGTTACAGGATGTTACAGTACAGGTTCTCCTATGTCCTCAGTCTTCACTGACCATGAAAAACTAGGGACAAAATGTTGGCAGACCTTGCAGTCCTTTGTTTTCTCCAATTTTTGATGTGAAAACTTAGGTTGTTGACCCTCCAGAAGAGAAGCTGCAACATGTGCAGTTTGGCTTACCCAAACTATCTGTCTAAATATCGAACATCGTAGGCATAACATAGAACAGGTATCTTCCATCAAGTATTGATGTGTTGAAATTTAAGTCCTTACAGAATATGAAGAAAAAAATTTAAAAAATAAGAATAAATAAATATTTTTACACAGAAATTTAGAAATCTAACCATATACAACATTGTAGCAGGACAGTCCTGTGACAATTTTTTTCTTTTTCTTGTGTCTTTTTTTCATTTATTACCCATTAAAAAAATAAAAACCTTTTACTTGTGAGACAGTATGGTAATAATTGGAATGTAATGACAAGAAGTATGTATTTAGAAGACCAGAATGACAGGCATTCCAAGCATGACCCTTCTATTACACATTGCTATCTTCAGTGCAGTTGCTTGGTTCACAGGTATCAGCATATATAATAAGTCAGGTTGAGAATCCTACCAATTGACTGCTAGTTTTAAAATCCTGCTGATGTTTCTCAGCATTATTGCTTTGCCCATCTTGTGCATACAAGTGTATGATTTTGTTCCTGTCCTGTTTCCCAGCTTTTCTTCTTACCCTCTCCTTGTTGTCCAGTCCTCAAATTTTCGCTTTCCTTTTAGTTGTGTTATACCTTTCTGTTTGATTTCTTCTCTGGATTTCTTATACTAGAGGGACGCTATACAATATTTACACGAGTGGGTCTGGTTTATTTCACTTATGAGTATATCTTCAAGTGGCATCCACATAAATATAAAGACTTCAAGTTTATCATTCTTTATAGCTGAGTAATATTACATTGTATAAAAATACCACATCTTTTTCATCCATTCCTCAGGTAATGGACATCCTGGTTGTTTCCAAGATTTGGCTATCACAAACTGTACTGCTATAAACATAGGCAAACATATATCACTATGATATGATGTTTTCAGATCCTCTGGGAAAATTCCCAGTAGAGAAATAGCTGGTTTAAATAGGATTTCCAGTCCAAGTTTTCTAAAGAGTCTCCACACTGATTTCCATAATGTTTGCACCAGTCTACATTCCCACTAGCAGAGGAGAAGGGTTCATTTTTTCCCCACAGCCTCTCCAACATTTGTTGTTGAAAGATTTCTTTATGATACCCATTCTTTCTGGGGTAAGATGATATCTCAATGTTGTTTGAATTTGCATTTCATGGATGGCTAGTGATGTGGAGCATTTTTTTCATATATTTATTCTCTTCTTTAAATTCATCCTCTGAGAAGTGTGTGTTCATCTTGGATGCCCATTTCTGGAATGGGTCTTTAAATTTTAGTACCTTAGTGTTTTTTAGTTCTTTAAAATTCTAGAGAGCAGACCTTCGAGTACTTATTTGTCATGATTTTTTCCAAATCTGTGGGTTGTCTTTTCATTTTGTTGGTAATTTCTTTTGACGTGCAAAAATTTCTCAATAAGAGGAGGTCTCAGTTGTTAATTCTTTCAAGTGTTTCCCAGGTGATCTGATTTTTGTTCATGAGCTCTTTGTCTACCCCTATGTCTTCACGAGTTCCACCTACTTTCTCTTCCAGGAGATTTAGTGTTTCTGTTTTAATATTTAGATCTTTAATCCATTTTGACTTTAGCTTAGTGCATGGTGAGAGTTCTGCGTCAAGTTTCAGTGTTCGGCATGTAGTGAGCCAGTTTTTTCAGCACCATTTGTTAAAGAGGCTGTCTTTCTTCCAGTGAGTATGTTTGGCCCTTTTGTCAAAGATAAGGTGTCTGAGTGTGTTGGTAGTGTATTCAGCATCTTCTAATCTGTTCCATTGAGGGGCTGGGAAAATGGCACAGTGGAATAAGCGCTTCCCTGGCAAGCACAAGGGCCTGAGTTCAATCGCCGGTTCCACAAAATAAATAAATAAATAAATAAACAAAAATAATAATCTATTCCATTTATCCTCAGGTTTATTTTGTTACCAGTACCATGCTGATTTTATCACAGTAGCTTTGTACTATAATTTCAAGTCAATGCCTCCTGCCTTGTCTTTGTTGCCCAGGATTTCCATTGCTATTCTGGGTCTTTTCTGGCACCAAATAAATTTTAGGAATAACTTCTCTAGGTCTGTGAGGTATGTTGGTGCTAGTTTGATAGGGATTGTATTAAATCTATACAGCACTTTTGGGAGTATGAACATCTTCACAATATTGGTTCTTTCTATGCAGTAGAATGGAATATCTTTCCATTTTCTGAAATCCTCTATGATCTCTTTTTTAAGAGTACTGTATTTTTCCTTGAAAAGGTCTTTGACTTCTTTAATTAGATTAATTCCAAGGTATTTCATTTTCCTCAGTCCTATTATAAAAGGCATTGTTTCTATAATTTCCCTTTCAGTGTGTTTGTTTTCTGTGTAGAGGAATGCTATTGACTTTTGGGTATTGACTTTGTATCCTGATATGCTCCTGAATTTGTGTATTAATTCTAGTAGCTGCTTCATGGAGTTTTTTTGGTTCTTCCAAGTAAACTATCATGTCATTTGCAAATCATGATAATTTAACTTCTTTACCTATTCTTATTCCTTTTATTTCTTTCTCATGTCTAATGGCTCTAGCTAATGATTCCAGAACTATATTGAATAGGAGTGGTGATAGTGGACATCCTTGTATTGAACCAAATATAAGAGTAAAACATTTCAGTTATTCCCCAATTAGAATTATGTTAGCTGTAGGGTTTTCATAAATGGTTTTTACCAGATTGAAGTAGAGGCTATCTATTCTAACTTTCTGTAGGGCTTTGAACATGAATGAGCATTGGATTTTGTCAAAAGCCTTTTCTGCATCAATTGAGATCATCATGTGGTTTTTAGTTTTTGCTCTATTGATATAGTGTATTACATTTATAGAATTTCAAATATTGAACCATCCTTGCATCCCTGGGATGAATCCTACCTGGTCATGGTGTATGATCTTCTCAATGATTTGCTGTATTTTATTGAGAATTTTTGCATCTATATTCATGGGGGAGATTGGCCTTTGTTCTTTTTTTTGTTGTGTCTTTCCCTTGTTTTGGTATCAGTATAATACTTGCCTCCAGAAATGATTTTGGAAGGATTGCTTCCTTTTCAATTTCAATGAAGAGTTTGAGGAGTATAGAGGCTAAATCTTTGGTAAATTTCTTGTAGAATTCAGCTGTGAATCCATCCATACCTGGACTTTTCTTTGTCGGTAGGTTTTTTTATTACATCTCATATTTCGTTGGCTGCTATTGGGCAATTGAGAGTGGTTATATCTTGTTGATTCAGGTTTGGTTTTGTAGTTTTCTAGGAACCTCTCCATTTCTTCTGTGACTTCTATCTGTGAGAGTAAAGATTCTCAAAGTAGCTATTGATGATCTTCTGAACTTCCACTAGGTCTGTGGTAATTACACCCTTTTCATTCCTTATTGCTTGTATTTGAATTTTTTCTTTCCTTTTTTGATGAGGTTAGCTAAGGGCTTATTGATTTTATTTAATCTTTCAAAGAACCAGCTTTTTGTTTCATTAATTATTTGAATTGCTTTCTTCATCTCAATTGAATTAATTTTGCTCTAATCTTTATGATTTCTTCCCGTCTTCAGGCTTTGGGTTTGGTTTGCTCTAACTCTTCTAGTTGTTGAGGTGCAGCATTAGGGTGTCTATCTGTCCCCATTCTGTTTTCCAAATTTGTGAGTTCCCAGCTATGAATTTCCCTCTGAGAACTGCTTTCATTGTATCCCATAGATTCCGATATGGTGTGCTTGAATTTTCATTGAATTATAGATATTGTCGAATTTCTTGTTTAATTTCATCTGTGCACCATTGGTTGCTGAGTAGGATACCATTTAATTTCCATGTATTTAGAGGATTTTTATGTTTTTTTTGTCATTTATTTCTAGTTTCATTGCCTTGTAGTCAGATAATATGCATGGGATAATTTGTTTTCTTGCATATATTTAAGTATGACCTATGACCAGTATGTGGTCTATTTTGGGAAATGATCTATGTACAGCTGAGAAAAATGTGTATTCAGCTGTGTTTGGGTGGAACACTCTGGATATGTCCACCAAGTCCATTTGTTTCAAGATCTGGTTCAGTTTTGTTATTTCTTTGCTAAGTTTTTGTCTGGTTGACCTATATTTTTGGGATAAGGAGGTGTTAAGGTCTCCTGTTAGGATTGTGGTATTGGTTATTAGATTTTTCATGTCCATTAAGATTTGCTTTATATACTTGGGTGCTCCCGTGTTTGGTGCATACATGTTTATGAGCATTACCTCTTCCTCTTGTATTTTTCCCCTAACCAGTACATAGTAGCCTTCTTTATGTCACTTGATCATTCTTGGCTTGCAGTTGAAACTGTCTGAGAATAGGATTGCTACCCATGCTTTTTTCTGAGGTGCTGGGGCATGTAGTACTGTGTTCCATCCTTTGACTTTCAGTCTATGAATGTCTTTACAAGTTAAATGTGTTTCTTGTATTTAGCATATTGTTGGATTTTGTTTCCTAATCCACTGTGCCAGTCCCTTTCTCTTAATTGGTGAATTGAGTCCATTTACATTGATGGTTATAATTGAGATATATTCACTTACTGTTTTTTTTTCCTCCATAACATTCATTTCATTTATTTTTTTTTTGTTCTTAATCTTTTTTTAAAATCAACAGAAAATAGAAATACACTTTTTAAAGTTTCTAATACTAGGAGCATATATCATATGTTGTCTTTTAAATAAATTGTAAGTCAAAGATATAAATCTTAGAACAAAAATTAAGATTAAGCAATATTTAGAAAATTAAATACTAATTCATTAAAAATTAAATGTTTCAAAACAATTGAACTAAGAAAAAGTTTTCATGATAACAAAGAAGTACTAAGAGTAAAGCATAAGATGAATACTAGAATGGCACATACATGACCAGCACTTCTAACAGTGTGATGATTTAATATCGCACAATGTTCTAGTGTGTTGTGGACATGCATAATGACCATGACAGTTAGTGGTGGCCAGGCAGAGATACATTGACTTATGATTGACATGTTATTTACCTTTTGTCATTTACTCCTTTTTCTCCTGTGTTTTAATTGTTTGCCTTATTTAGTTGGTTGCTTCTGATCTCATTCTTGGAGTTCTGAACATTTTGGTCCCTCTCTAGAACATCTTTCAGGAGCCTGTGTAGGATTGGCTTTGTCATCATGAAATTCTTTAGCTGTTCTTTGTCATGAAAGTATCTCATTTCTCCAACAAACTTGAAAGAGAGTTTTGCAGGGTATAGTAGTCTGGGCTGGAATTTGTTTTCATAGAGGACTTGAAGTGCTCTGCTCCATGCTCTTCTTGCCTTCATGGTTTGTGAAGAGAAGTTGGCCATAATTCTGATGGGTTTTCCTTTGAATGAGATCTGTTTCTTTTCTCTAGTAGTTTTCAGTACATTATCTTTGTGCTGGGTTTCTGGGATCTTGACTTATATGTCTTAGTGTGTTTTTAATTGGGTTGAGGTTACTAGGCATTCTGTATGCTTCAATTACCTGAATGTCAGATTTTTTCCTCATATTTGGAAAGTTTTCAGCTTTTACTTCTGCCCATATTTTTTAAGATCATTTGTATTGACTCCTTCTTTCTCATTGATACCTATCAGTCTCACATTGTTCATCTTTGCATCATCTTGCAAGTGATTAATTCTTTTTCCCTGCATCCTAGTTGTTTTTAAGAGATCTTTTCTTACCTTTTCACTAGCTGCACCAGCATCTTCAAGATCTAAAACTCTGTCTTCACTTTTACTCAAATGGTTTTGCAAGCTTGTGATTGAGATTTTAAGTTCCTCTATATCTCTTTGACTCTTCTTCCTGCAATCTATTTCTTTCCTGTATTGCTGATTCAAGGAATCCATCATTTTTCTAATCTCTTCTATTTTTTAATCAATATCTTCTTGAGAAGCAGTTATTAATTCTTTTACTGCGGTTTTTTTCAGATTGGGTTTCCTCCCTATGTTTCTGTAGTTGATTCTTTACTTCAGATGCTATAAGTTCAGTGAATTCTTTTTTCATTTCAGAAATTAATTCTGCTCTGAGTTCCTCCATAACTTTCTGCTGTTGCTTATTTACTTTCAATGCTATTAATTCTTACATGTCCTCTGCACTTGTTCTGGGTGGGCATTGGATTTCCTCCATATGTTTCTGCACTTGATTCTCTACTCCAGATGCTATTAATTCAGGGATTTCTTTTTTCATTTCCAATCTGAGTTCCTCTATACCTTTGTGCAGCTGTTTCTTTATTTCAGAAGCTGTTGATTCATTGATTTTAGCTGTGTGATTCCTAATTTGTTCTGTGTTATTGTCCTCTGCACTTGTTATGGGTGGGCTTGGGTTCTATGATTGCATTTTGCTCCTTCTCTTTGTCATTTTATATAGCACTGTCTTCTGACTTTTATTGTGGAGCTTTGGTGCAGTTATAACTTTAACACCTACAGAAATTCAGGTGCAGATATACAAAGTTTGAGTTTATTCAGCTGTGCCTTGCTTAGATCTGGCTGAGTGCTCAGCTCCTTCCTGCTGCTGCCCTTGGGAGTGAACCTGTTGTGCCCTTCTGCCAAGATACTCTGCTGCTGGACTAGCTGGGTGGTTCTGTCCTCTACTCTCTCTGCAGGGACTGCAGCTGCAGAGTTTCACTCCAGGCCTGTATGCCAGGCCTGAGCTGAATCCGAAGGAGACAAAGTGGAGTAGGGAGAGAAGAAGCTCTCCCACACACTCACTAAGCCTGGGCTAGGGCTGGATTTGGGCATCCCAAGAACACAGAAGAAGTTCTCACTGGGCGGGAGCGGGGTAACTGTGGATTGGTGGGGGTGTCTCAAGGGGGTGAAAGATGGTCTCACCCACGCTGCACCTGAATGTAGATATGAGAGGTCCCGCTGGCGCAAGGTAGCCCGGCCTGGGCTAGGGCTGGATCTGGGGTTTCGGAGAACAAGGCAGAAGTTCTCACTGGGCAGGCATGGGTTGTGGGGTGCTGTGGAGTGGTGGTGGGATCCCAAGTGGGTGGAAGAAGGTCTTACCCAAGCTGCGCCTGGGTTTGGACCGGACAGGTCTCACCGGCGCAGGGTAGCCAGAAATTCTCTTGCACACTCACTGTGCCTGGTTTAGGGCTGGATCTATGAGTATCTTTAAAGCCTATTTTTAATGAAAAGAAGCTGATAAATTCACTTCCAATAAGTTATTACTGAGTGGAAAAAAGAATCAAAACCTCTGACTGTACAAATCACTAAAATTAGAATATATGTCTGCAGAACAGGGACTTGCAATCTGTACTTCAGCATCTAGGGCACTACCTGGTATATAATATATTTTCAGGTAATGCTTGTTGAATACATGTATTAAAGATGAAGTTCAGCAGGTAGTATGGCATGCCTGTGCAACAGCAGAGGTGTAAGTGTAATCTGTGTCTTCCTGCTGTCTATGCAACCCCTCTTCCAAGGCTTCTTTCAGTTCTTGCATTAGGCCACACATGCAGCTTGTTCCTCCTCATCAGCCGCCTGTCCAGCTTCCCCACCTTGGCACTGAAATGTAGAAATCTGAATCTGAAAAAGACATCAGAAGCCAGCCACACTGGGAATACTAGAAATGCAATGAGTTAGGTGCAGTTTAGCAAGACTAGAGCGAGAATGTTCTGAGCTGCCTGGCCCAGCAAGCGCTTCCTTCAGCAGTACAGAGGTCACCGCGGTGGGGGTCACAGACCACTGAGCAAACATTGAGCGAAAGCCCTCTCTCCTCCCTCCCAGGAGCAACTCTGCTGAGTTTTCTCTAGTATCTAAGGGACGTTGAGTGCTGCTGAGGGATTTCGCTGCGCGAGAGTGTGGATGTGCCTTGTGCCCCTGGCCTTCAGCTGAACTGGAGGCGCACAGCATTGATTGCCCCAGGTTTCACGAAGAATTTTGTCCTTGCTGTGGTCATGGCAGCAGAAGATATTGAGCAAGGCTGTTCTTTATTAACTTTCTGACTTCCGGGACTAAATTTCCCTAAGCCATGCAGGACTTCCAGGTAACAAAAGTATCAATAGTAAATTTCTGCATCTTATGGCTCAGATTACAGCTACGCAAGCCAAGTTTTCTTCTCCATAATGAATTTTAACAGAGAGAGAGAGAGAGAGAGAGAGAGAGAGAGAGAGAGAGAGAGAGAGAGAGAGAGAGGGAGGAAGGAAGAGACAGAAAGAGACAGAAAGAGTCAGTGACAGAGAGGGACAGAGATAGAGACAGAGACAGAGAGAGTTGAGTGTCACTTGTCCTCATCAACTGGCACCCCGCCCTTGCTCTGTGCCCTCAGAACTGACAGCAGCCACCTTTCACCCCAACCACTTCACAAGCACAAAGGCAAGCCTTGGAGGCAGGCGTGCCTGCAGCTGCTTTTGTCAAGGAGAACACAGCATGTTTGTAAACATGGGGCATGGAAAGAAGATTTAGGTGATGACAGCAAGCCTGTGCCTCACCGAGTTCCTGTTTCTTTCTCACATTATGTTTTTCCTGGCAACTGATGGGGGAACATAACACTCCTATTTCTCAGAAGATCAGAGCTTGGCAAAAAAAAAAAAGCAAGCAGAATAATAAAATAAAATTAAACTTCCAAGATCAGATAAGATGCTGTAGGTTCAGGGTGCTATGGCTGTACATTTAAATTTCCTAACTGCTTTCTTCACCATGGGAAGATCTTATGTCTCTTCTCTTCTCCGTTCACTACACTTCTCTCCATTCTGCAAAGAAAAAAACAGAAAAGATGATTGAAAAAGAGGCATGGAGAGATGGGGGAAAGGGAGAACCTTGTCTCATTGTTTTGATGTGCTGCAGGTGATAATGCATGAAAATTTATTTAGCAGAAAGTTTTGAAAAAAGATCACACAGTACCTGTAGAGAGATAATGGATGAGCTTTGCTCCTGTAAAAGGCATGTTTGTGTACATCGGTGTGTCCAGATAATGGCTGTTTACTCATGTGAACAGGAAGTAGTGACTCCGTGCCTTTATTGTACGTACTTTATTGCACGAACAGTACAGGCATGTACTGTTCAGGAAGTGCTGCACTGGACATGTGCATGCTCCTCCTTTTATGGTAGCATTTAATGAACATGGAAACAGCATCACGAGGGGAGGGAACTCCCCATGGTTGTGGGCCGGTGGAATCACGACACAGCCTGTCTGACTTCCAAGCTGGCATCCTTTCTGTGCTATGAGGTCTCCCTGTACTGAGGCAGTCAGGGTAGGCAAGGAAAGCACCCATGTTGCATGCACAGTCATGCTCTACCTGAGCAAATAAAGCATGGGGAGTCCATGCATGTAGTCCGCACAT
This sequence comes from Octodon degus, assembly GCF_000260255.1. Lineage (NCBI taxonomy): Eukaryota > Metazoa > Chordata > Mammalia > Rodentia > Octodontidae > Octodon > Octodon degus. The sequence goes on from NW_004524807.1 coordinate 164,081, forward strand.
ATTCACACAGGAAAGCAGGTGCAGGAATGGGAACATTTCTGAGCATATTCAGTGTCAGATCACAGTTCAAAAGGTAAGATAGAGGTGAATCCTTCCGGGCCTGATCAGTGCAGTATTTGTAACAAGCCACGTTCACTACAGTTGAGCTACAAGAACGATTCAGAGTGGCTTTCCTCATCCAGGCTAGTTCTTTGTTTCTCTGAAGAGTTTTAGCTGAAACAAACAAACAAACAAACAAAAACAACTTGAAGACACAGTCATATAAGAATTTTCCCTCCAGCTTAATGGCTAATAAATCCTGACATACATTTTAACTATCTCTTTACCCACCTATACTGACACATGTTCAAATTTCTCTCCTTATTCTGTCAAGAATTTACACTTTTCTCTAGTTGGCCACTTGTTCCTCAATTTCAGCTATAGGTTATATCTTTGAGGATATTGTAAATTTGAGGATTTAGCCTTACTTCAGAATCCACCAAACTGCTAAAATATTGATGTCCCTGCATACAAATAAATATTTTCTTTTTTTAATGTATTTAGTTCAGACTCTACAGGGTCTCCTTATGTAGATTGGACTTGTAGTGATCAGCCTGTGTTCAGCCTCCCAAGCAATGGGATTACAGGTGTACATCACCATACTCAGTCTCAATTGCCCTCCCACCATGCCCCAGGGGCAGGGTTGGCACAGCCTGCCATGGATCGAACCCATGGCTTTAGTCTGCTGAGCTATCTGGCTAGCCCACAAATATCCTAATATTAGTAGGATTACCATCCAGACTTCACATTGGTAATATGTATAACTAAAAATTAACTCACTAATTCATTCATTCATTCATTCATTCATTCATTCATTCATTCATTCTTTAACACAAACAAAAGAATTCCTATCAGGATAGATCATAAATTCTACTGACTTTTGTATTTTAAATTATACATACATCTGTACTTTCATTAGATTGCTAAATTTAGCAGAGATTACCTTATCATGATTTAGCCTTTTCTTAGGCTTCTCTGTTGGTGGAGCTCTAGTTGTTTGAACAAGTTATGAAAATTTTTTGCGAAATTTGCAGTGGTTGAAACTTTTGACTTCAATACATATAAACTGTTGCCTCTTTCCATCCTAAATCCCCCTAGTGTTATAGGGCATTAGGATGGTTGAAACAGGTTGAAATATAGCTACAAAGAGGATAGTTTGTGGGGCAAGTTTATTTGTATGCACCACTTCAGAGCACAGGAGAGTGAATGCAACCACGGCTTCCCAGAGGGTTTCTGGTGCTCCACTCTCAGAGGAATTAACTAAGAGGATTTTTTATTGTGATCAGTTATGTTTGTTCAAATAGCACTGAAGATTAGTCATTGCCTCAGATGAAGAAATACAAACAGCAAATATATGAAAAAATTGTTCAACATCAGTCATTCAAGAAATGCTAATTATAACTGAGATTGCATCTCACTGCAGAAAGAATAGCTACCATTAAGAAATCAGCCAATAACAAGTGCTTGAGGGGCCGTGGGGTTATAGGAGCCCTTCTCTACTGTTGGTGGAAGTGTAGACTGGTGCAACCACTGTGGAAATCAGTGTGGAGATTCCTCAAAAAACTAAGGTTTGACATCTCATTTAACTCAGCTATTTTTCTTGGTATCCTTCCAGAAGAAGTAAAATATCAAACCATAGTGATATATGTACATCCATGTTTATAGCAACATAATTTGTAGTGGCTAATCTTGGAGCATCCACTAAAAAATGGATGAAAATGACATAGTCGTTTTATAAAATTGAGTACTACCAAATCATAAAGGAGGAAAAACAGGAGACTTTTATAGGTAAATGGTTGCAACTCAAGACCCTACTTATAAATGAAATAAACCAGACTCACATGCACCAACTTTGTATTATCTCCCTAGTGTAAGAAGATGAAAGAGTAAATAAGATCCAAATATATAGTAGATATTGCAAAATGGGAAGAAACCGTTCAAAAGAAACCAGAAACTGGGAGGGAGAAAGGAGAAAAGGAGGAAAGGAAAAGCAAAACAATCTATCCATCTATCCATCCATCTATCTATCCATCTGCCTATTCATCTATCTATCCATCTATCTATCAATCTATCTTCATAAAAGATAGTTAAAATAGTTATAATACTAATTTCTCTTAGTTCACTGAGAAGAAAGATTTGTACTAATATTGCTTTGACAATTAAATGCCTACACATCTATTCTGAGTAACTAATTTAGAGATAGTAATATGAAATATATTAACCATTGGTACCCTACAACTATCTTGTTTTAAAATACTGTTTTATTTTTTCTCTCTAAAATAAAAGATTAGCCATTTCACAAGAAATTTTGAAATGCACTAAAGTTGTAAGGTCTTACATGAAAGATAACTGATAGAAACATTTTCATGTGTTCGACAGAAATCTTGTGTAACATTATTAAAACATTATCAATAATGGTTAATAGAACTATGAGCTTTTCTAGACTAACAAACCCTTTTTTGTTTAGCAATAAATAAATTTTCTTCTTATTCTCTGTATAGAAAACATTACAAATGTATTATAATACCATAAAAATAGGGACAGACAATAAATTACTAAAACTGTTCCATTTGTTTGACTTTTGATGCTTATCTTATTTGTAGACTTGGAAAAATTTGAAGTTTACTGTGATTCTTTCCTCAGTTTCAAATATTTACATATAGCTAATTTTATATTTGGTATTTAATATTGTTCTACTTTAAAATCTTATGATACATAAGACCTGAATTCCAATCTTTGTGCAAAAACAGTTCCATTTATTTGTCTAACAACTATACCTCATGTTTATTTCAAACTGAATTTAGCTACTAAAAATGAAAATTTGATTACTTTTTCCTAATTTTTTAAAAAACGAGTTTACTAAGATGAAGAGTGTTTAAATAGCTGCTTTTTCTATGACAATTCTGTTAAGTTTCTTCATAACTTGGCAACCAAATCCAAGCAAATAGTTCACAAATTTGTGGGGATTCAGTTTTTCCAGCTGTTACATGATGACAGTGAATAAAGTTGCCTGCTTTCCTGTCCCTCTGGTCTCCTAGGTGATACATCTTGCTTAGTACGGAAAAAGTTGAGTGCCCATCATACTATACCAAAGAAATATTATAAACTTGAACTTGGGACCAGCTTCCAACTTCTCTGTGGTTTGGCTTTTTCGACAGTAACTTGGGGCCATGGTTACTTGCTTTCCAGGGATGATACAAGATTAGTAACTTAATAGAAGAACTTGGAAGGAAAAATAAAGTGCTATTATGTATGGAATGCTCTGAGAAAATTAAATGATGTTAGAAGGGCAGAAGGGCTGTAGGTCCTTAGTTTAATAAATAATCTGAGAGAGAGAGAGAGAGAGAGAGAGAGAGAGAGAGAGAGAGAGAGAGAGAACTCTGGAGTCTGAGCTTCAAATTTGGAATTCAAACATTGTCATGTTTCAAAGATGTGGCATGACCACAGTTGCCATTTCTTAGTTTTGTCTGGAATAATGTCCTATTATTCAGCTCTCTTGTCACAAATTGGAACTCATTAGACTAAGCAACTTTTTACATAAGTTCTGTAGGCGTGATAAGTTGGCAGCCACTGGATGAAAGATAGTATTGAATATGTCTTTATGCATGATTGGTCACAGCCTTAAATTGTTAGTAATTTCTATCTCTTTCTCACCCACCCAATGTCTTTGTTAAAATAACAAAATATAGGTAACATTTTAAATATTTTTCATGTAGCTTATAAATGCTAACACTGACAAGCTTTAAAGAAGTAAAAATTTGTAATGACCCTTAATTAGTGTCAGCCATTGGAAATCTACTTCTTGTTCTAAGTTAAATGGAATGTTTTCTTCAACTCAAATTTGTGGGCTCATTATGGTCTCCAATCACTGTGTTTTAGTACAACCTAGATGGGAATTTTAGTGCAACCTAGGTTTATACACCGTCCTTCAGGTATAAATTTTCCGAAGAAGCAACCCTACTCTCCAGCTATGCCAAACCTTCTCGAGGGTCCTATTTGGTATATTGTTTGTTTTTCCTAATTTCTCCACTGTTCCAGGAGATTTCTGTCCTTTAAAACAACCACCTGAGGGCCAGGGAGACGGCTCAGTGGAATAAGCGTTTCCCTGGCAAGTGCAAGGGCCTGAATTCAATCCCCGGTTCCGCCCAAAAAAAAAAAAAAGATTTGTTTTGAGTCCTAGCCCAGGTCCGGTGAGTGTGCAGAGAGTTTCCTGCTACCCTGCGCCGGCGGGACCAGTCCCAGCCCAGGCGCAGCGTGGGCCGGACCCTCTCCCAGCCCCTCGGGCCGCCCCCCACCACTC
>NW_004524807.1:177094-180168 GCF_000260255.1 Octodon degus
AAAAAAAAAAAAAAAAAAACCACCTGGCATAAACCTCATGCTTTCTACTCATTACTGAAGCACTTTCTTTACAAGCTGTCCAGGCTTCAGCTGTTTTATTCCTGTTCCCTTCTGGAACCTTCTGGCACAAACTTACTTCTTAAAGGGATCTCATACTTTATTTATAGCCTGAATTTTAAAATCAACATAAGCAGCATACACAGGTTTTGAAGAAGCATTTATAGAAGTTCTCTCTCTCAACTAAAGAACACACAGTTTAAATCAGAACGCAAATACAAAGCCTCTCTTAGTAACCAGAAAAACCACATGTCTGGCAATAGGTTGAATCCTACTGGCAATGAAGGCCCATTTCCAGCTAAGGACAATACACATTGTAATGTATGCTCAGTTTGAAAATAGTTTTCTTTTGCCTTCTATTGATTTAACAGCTCTTGGTGAGAGAGAAGCAACTACATATAGAGATATCATTTTATTATATGCAAATTTCTCTTCTGTTATTTCCCTTATCTCCCATTTACAATTATGTTCCACTTTATGGAGCATCTGTGACACTGCTCATTTTATTTCTCGAAGTAAATGGAGTCATTTACACTAGCTCTGCTCCAGTAGTTTGAAGCATCTCCATCAAACATTCAGGTATATTTCTAATTAAAGCAAATACTGACCTCTTTAAGGCCCATTGGAAAACACCTCTGATATCTGACAAATCAATAGTGAGGGCCCCTGTTTCAGCTTCCCTAAACTACAAAGGCACTTTTTAAAGTACATGAGCCAAATGTTTAACTTACATAGCTCTTCCAAAGAATCCCAAAAGTAATCCTTAGATTTCTGAATTGGGAAAATATTTCTTATTTATATGAAGAATAATGAACTATAACTAAAACTTTATCTTAGGAAATTACCCCAAAGCTATTTTGCAACATTTTGTTATATAAGACCCTATTTTATTTTATTTTTATTTTTTAAAGATAGTTCAAAATAGTATTAAAACAGAAAAAATTACAAGTAATACAGACTTTCACTTAACAAAGTAATATAAATTTCACAGTATTTATTATAATACATAGTGTTGTCTTCCAACCAGTTATTCATATTATCAGATATATGTATATAAAATTGGAAGATGAAAAAGAAAAGAAATATATAAAAAATTAAGAGGAGAAAAGGGACAAACAAGTGAAAGAGAGAGACAAAACAGATTAAGCACCAAGTACTCCTTTCCCTAGACCAGCAGAAACCCACAGAACAGTTGTCCAAACCATCCTGCTTATATACATAAATAAATCTCTTTCCCCCACTCCCTCTCCTGTCCTTCTCAACTCAGTCACTCTTTCTTTTTGAATAGGTTCAATCCCTTTTCCTAGTATCTACTGTACCCTTCAGATTTTATTATCTCTTTCAGGTTCCCACACTTAGAAGGTAATACGATGACAAAACCCTATTTTAAAGGATAAATCATCTTTCATTGCAACAAATCTTAGTGTGGATATGGAGAATGGATGCTGCTGAAAATCACTAAGAAACAACATCTCAGTTGTTATTCTTTGGACTCCCATGGCCGTGGCCTCCAGCATAATCCTGGGTATGTTCCACTTAACAGCCAATTGCTTTGAATCACCACTTTGCTTAAGGTAATTATGAATAATGCCAACCATGTGTTTCTCATCATGATAAAAATAAAAATTCCAGGTTGAGAACATGTGAAAAGGAAGAGGAATGAGTTGTGACTGTCTAGGTGGCCCCTCAGGCAAGTGTGCCTTCTATTGCTTTCACTCCCTTGCTCACATATGGAGGAAGCACATATTCAGTCCCAGGCCAGCAGTGTTCCCAGGTCTCATTGACCTGGATACTCCTTAGAGCAAACTGACCTTTATTCTGCCATCAAACTGTGGTCTGAAGATGCAAATTTGGTTGAAAAGTCTTTTTTTATTTTATTGAAAAAAAAATTGCAATGAGACAGTTTCGAAACAGGTTGGTAGGAGAGTTACATCAATTAATACATTGCACATCGTTGTCTTTGCGGTAGTCATTCATAGCACAAGATGCTGACATGATATCCTGTCAAATCTTCACATTTCTTCTGGAAAAAAATTCAAAAGTCCTCAACCTGATGCATGTATCTCTATCCAAGTAGGCTCTATCCTCTCTGAGGTCTCTATCTCCTAGTATACGGCCCTTTCCGGGCTATTCCACAGCCTTATCCTTCTAAACACAGCCAGCCCTTCAATCCCTGCTGTTTAACTTGACTGCCATTATTATCTGAAAGGCTTTTCATTCCAGGAATCAGTTATCCAAAGATACTTTCTCAAATTTCTCTGCCTACAAAACATTTCTCACTTTTCCACATGACACAGCATTTATTAATGCTATGCACTTATAAACCTTATTTTATGATGCCTTAGAGTTGTTGTTTAGATGCATTTCTGCCTTTCCTGGGCATATAATCTGGAACATATACTGCTTTGTATCTTAAACACACTCATGAGATTTCTTTCTAATACCTTTCCTCCCATGAAGGCTGAGAAAAGTTTTGCTTCTAGTTTTCAAAAGACGTTGGTTAGTAGAAGTGTCATTTTATCGCTGCCTCTGACATTGGTTCTCTACCTAGGATTTGTGCATGTGTGTACGTGGGTATGTGGCCGTGTATGGCTGTGGGTGCCAGACGCTGAGCCCAGGCCTTCATGCTTGCTAGGTGAGTTGATCGCCCTTAGTTCCATGGCTAATAGAAATTTACTAAAAATTATCTGAAAAACAAGGGCATGCTAAGAGTGATTCCCTACATGTTTGCAGTTAGAGGATTTTTGTACTCAAAAATCCTACAAAAGATTTCTTACTTTTATTCTCTGTAGAGAGCAAAGGCAAGGAAATATTAAATTATCTTCTGAATCGCTATCAACAGTGTAGCCAATGTAGTAATTCACTGCAATTTCTATTAATTATAGTAATTAATGCTCACACCAAGGAGAGAGCATAGCCTCTCATCACACTTTGTGATCACAGGGTTGGGCCATAACAAACCAGTTTCCAGGGAACTTTCCAGAACGTGCTGAGAGGTGGAGGAGCGGCGGCTGCTC
>NW_004524807.1:182123-187687 GCF_000260255.1 Octodon degus
ACTTTAACCCATTTGACTTAATGCTCCAAAGTAACTGTAATTTAATGGTAATAGTATAGCAAATTATGATGAATAGCTTTACTTGTATGTTAAAAAAGTCGTATGTTCACATGCTTATTCTGGGTATCAGAATTTAAGCAATTGTTAAAATGTATGAATGTCTTAATATACTGATTACAAAGCAAAAAAAAAAAAACAAACCAGTTTCCAGTAGAACCTTCAATTGCAAGATTGCACGATTCTCTTCATCCCTCTCTTGTCCCCTTCCTTCCTTTCTTTTTGAAGTTTAGCAGCCAAGTTATGATATTTATAAATGTTTTCAGGTTTCTATGGCAGCAATGTAAGCCTAAACTTTATATAATTCAAGGGCTATTTCTGAGTAGTTTGGAAGAAAAGCAAAAAAATATTCTGGATGGAATTATCCTCATCATCTCACTTTTTAATTTCATAATCTCTGGAGATTAATAAGGAAATCTCTGGGCAATTCAGATGCAACAAATTTGTCTTAAGAATTTCAAGTTTGTTGGCTTGATGTAGTAGGAACATAATCTAATTCTTAACAAATAACTAAAAATTAACAAGATAAGGAATAATACTCAGAAAATAAAATCTCTGGTGCAATCCATTAGAATTATTTATTTCCCCCAAATAACTATCTCAGTCTTTTATGAGCTCTTGTTCCTCTCTTCAAAATTTTCTTTTATCATGGAGGACATTTTGTTTTTCCTTTTAGAAATATAACAGCCATAACTAAAAGCACAAACTTAACATTTGAAATATCTGTCTCTCTCTGTCACACACACACACACACACACACACACACACACACACACGAGGCTATAATTAAATAATTATATATACTGTTGTATCAACAGAAATGTAAAGAAAACAAAGGCAATTTACTGGTCTATTGAATTCATACACAAAATGGGCCTAAGCCTTCTTTTTTTAATTCTGTCTATGCATTCAGTCATTATACAACTAGAACAAATTGCCTTAGTCTATGATACAAAATAATGATTTATCATGTGTTATAATTTCTGTAATTACTTTGTATCCTGGATTAAGTATGAAATATACCAAGCCAGCTAGCCACTCATCAAGGCTACTTCCCGCACCAATATTCCGTTCGATTTTATCTTGAGAACTGGTCAGATTCTGTGCAACCTGGAACTGCTGGACAGCACAAAGATCTGGATAAACCAACACACGGAACTGTGAGTATGAGCAATCTGAACTCTACTTTGAGTTCCTGAGTCCTGGTAGGGGCTGATCCCTCTATACAGCTTGTCTTGGATTAAGTTAAAATCTCTGCTATCATGGGTAATGAATTCCGTCAAGAAAACCGTTCATAGTTCCTACTTGGACACTCTGGTCCTGTGTGAGTCATGGCTCCTTGCAGGTATCAATCAGTAGAGGCCATCCACTTCTAACAGCAGCCTTCTTCTCTCATATGACAGGGTGAAGGACCAGGGCATTGTTGTCTCAGTTTGAAGACATTGCTGCCTCCAGAACTCAAGTTGCTTTGTTACAGTATGTATATGAGATTCTTTCATTATTTCACTATATATACAATGGAAAACTGATTCTTAAAACAATGCCAAGTTAATAATCAGCTAAGAAATATGGATGGAAAAATAAGGAAAGTCTTTTATGGCTACAATAGTTTACTTTTCAAAATAGTTTGCAAAAAAGTAGTTATTTTAAAGTGGATACAAGAGATTAACTTACACACCAAAGAGATTTGACTCTGGTTTTTCAACCTGGCAAAATAGGTCACTTAGCTATATCCTTATTCAGCAATGACTAAAATATCCATGGGAGAAACCACTTCCCTGAAAATAAGATTAATTTGCAACACATCAAACTATAACACTACAAATTTGAGATCTTTCTTCACATATTTTATATTGCCTTTTTATCCATAGTCTGAATGTTCTGCCAAGTATTTATTCAGTATCATTAAAATGATAAATGGTCTTCAAGATACTTTCCACAATCTTATGTAAACTCTGCTGAAATAGCCTTTTCCAGAATGCAAGACTGTGAAAGACATTGGCATGCCAGTCAAATTTCAAGATTTAATCAAACAAAGAGTTACATACATTCAAAGCTATAAGTTCTGTTTGCCAAAGATGATCTATTTTTATCTTTTTCTTTGGAATTCCAATTTTTTTCACTGCAAGATATGAGTAGTGAAGCTGTACATATATAATAAACTCTAGTCAGCATGGAGGTACAATGAAGTTTTGCTTTGAATTTAATAACTGTGTATCATTCATGGATTGACCATGAGAAACTACAGAGCCAGAAAGTTGTGGTTTAATCTGTTGTGCCACACTTTGCTTCCTCCAGTGCAGTTGGATTTTTATTGAGAGGGACTGACGTCATTTCCTTTCTAAGTGTCCATTGTTTAGCTCCAGTGCAGAGACAGGAAAGGGCTAACCCACTTATTTATGTAAAGGATCTTGTCAGGAAAATATTTTGTGGGTTTTTTTATTTCTTCCTTGTGAAACAGGAATTTCTTGTAAAAATAGGTGGCTCATATGTAACACAAAAGCATGGTTCTTTGCTTATGTGCATGGAGATTTCACTTATTTATGTGTCATTTTTTTTTGAAAATTGGCAAATAATGAGATACAAGGTGACTTTTGATCAATGAATACATTATAGAAAATTCAATCAAGTTAATTAACATCCCTGCATGTCTCTTTTGATAGAATCTTTTTCTGTCATAAATTTTTATTTTCTCCTAGATTCCAGAAGGCATTTTGATATAAAGATCTTCTGAAACAAAAAGAAAGGCAAAACTTAAATCCATTCATGCTTACTGAAAATCGAGTTGTCTTCTGTAATTCAACAGCCTATTCTTAGAGCAAATCCAGCTAAAATGGAAGGATTAAACCTGGAGTTGATCAAAAGACTGGAGGAGGCTTGGGACTTTAGCTGGACGTACTGGCTGAGCTGGAAAGCAGAGGAAACACAGAAAGAAGGAAAAAGTAAATGATTCCATGTAGTATGTTTTAATCCCTGTTTTTCTTCTTATTGCCATCGTCTCTGTTTTAGAAAACAGAAAATAAGGCAAAATATCATCTTCTGGCTCACACTGTGATCACTTTGCTCCATGTTTTTTTTTTTTTTTTTTTTTTTTTCTTTTGGTAGAACCGGGGATTGAACTCAGGCCCTTGCACTTGCCAGGCAAGTGCTTATCCTACTGAGCTATCTTCCCAGCCCCTCCATGCTTCTATTAACAAAGAAGCATAGCTATTTCTTTGGCCATTAGTTACCAAGATTGACTCATTTCGTCAGTAATAATATTTAGCATTTATTAACCCCTGCCATGTTTTAGTCACTGAACTAAGAACTTGCATCAGTCCTTTTATCTTCCCAGCAGCACTATGGGGCTGCTTCTACTAACAATACATACCACAGGCTAAGGGACACTTGAGGCTTGCCTGAGGTCGGGGAGCTGGAAATGGCAGAGCTGGGATTTGAACCCAAGCAGCCAGTCTCCAGAGATCACTCTTGTGAGATACTATTTCCCCTGCGTGTGCCTGTGCTTTCAGTGCCATTTCATTTAGTGAGTTGAAGAGACCCTGATGTACTGTATAAGTACTTCATTCTGAACCTGGCCTCTACCTTTAGGAAAGGAAAATCTTAACCGAATTCTGAGAACTGTGCTAAGAGTATGCAATATACAGGTGACTAGGACAGAGATTTCTCTTTCTTCCTTCTCAAAGTCTGATGATGGAATAAAACACTCTGTATCTTTATTTATTGGAATTGTCACTCTGCAGGTGCCCCTCCAATGAGGAACTGGTAGCTGGGCAGAGTGATCCATGCTTGCAAATCAGAGCACTCTGGCAGGCTGAGGCAGGAAACATTTGACCTTGTCTCAAAATTTAAAAAAAAATTAGCTGGATGTAGTTCAATACAGAGACCCTTCATCCTCAGTACCACAAAGCACAATTATATGTAAAGTAAAATGGAAAAATTTTAAATCACTTTACTATAGCTGACATCTTATTTTTAAGCAACAAGCATGCATAATATCCACAAATGATTGCATATTAATTTATTCCATAAAGAAAAACTGTGTTCTTTCACCAAGCAAACTAATAAATGGCTGACCAGCAGGTAACCATATTTTTGTTATTTTTTGGTTTTGTGATCCTGGAGACTGAACACAGGGCCTTTGTGCTGAGCTATGTCTCCAGTCTTATTCTTATTATTTATTTTGAGACAAGATCTCTCCAAGTGCTAAGTTGCCCAGGATGACTTTGAACTTGGGATCTTTCTGCCTCAGCCTCCCACAGTACCATGATTAAAAATGTGCACCATCATGCCTGAATGATAATTTTAATCTTTTATTATTTCTACTGAATTTTTCATCCAGTTCACAGTTTCAAAGGATACCATAGGTACTGAAAAGCACTGAAATACAATGGAATGAAACAAACCATCCTTGGCTTGAGGGCCAGCAGATAGCAATTCTGTACCATGTCAGACCTTACAAGCAATGGATCCTTGGCTTGTGACTTACCCTTTCTGGATCCTCCTCTGTCAAAACATAGATTCATGACTCCTACCTTATGTGGCACTTAGCTTTCAAGAACAAAGGAGCCATTCCTGGCCATAGACAAAGCAGCTTAGCATAACTATTATGAAGAATACTATTGTTACTGTCATAGGAGAGATGGCTTTAATGGGAATAGGACTGCAATGTCTGAATGAGGCACAGTCAGCCCCTCTCTCCCTTCTTCCATATTCTTTGTATCTGACCAGAAAGGCTGTCCTTCTTCCCCTCTTTCTGCTCACTGCAGCGATGCTGCTCAGCTGGTTATGCCTAGTCTTTCAAACCTGTTTTCTTCTTTCAGGTATGATGCTTATGAGAATACCCCCAAAGATCAAAGAGCACATTTATCCGAAGAGCCATGACCTGAGCACCCTCACCCAGTCCTTGACTGAGGACACTAAAATCATCCTTAGATAGTTTAAATCTGTTGTCTCTTGGAAAATAGACTGAGAAATAGAAAGGCCATAAGCAGGATCTGGAGGATAACTTCGATTCTGTGTATCCAAACCACCCGTCTCAGGCAGCACACCATCAGCAATGACTGTGCAGTCGGCGTACAGCTACACAGATGTGCGGCCTCATCTCTGCATCATCTACATCTAAGGAAGTGGCAGTCCAACGACCTTGAACAATAATATCTATCTTTATTGTGAGTTTTCTTTCAAGGAGCTTTGGAGGACCTATAGTGCTCTAATTCCTATGACATCTAAAGAATCCTCTGGAAATATCGTCCCCATCTTCAGGGCTTCACTGGCATAGCATGAGCTGAGGCTGCCTGCCCCATCCTCAGCTCCCCGACTCACGGCCCCTCCGTTCATTTCTGTAAGCCTGCTGACTTGAAACCGTTCCGTCCCCTCGAATGAGAAATGTTGTCTTACTCTTTTGTTTTTAAAGCCTGAGAGAATGTTTTATTGATAAACAGATAGCAATGAGACAGTTTCAAATCAAATCGGAAGCACAGTTTCAACAAATAATACACTACATATAT
>NW_004524807.1:217131-231951 GCF_000260255.1 Octodon degus
TCAGCTGTGTGATTTCCAATTTGTTCTGTGTTAGTGTCCTCTGCACTTGTTACGGGTGGGCTTGGGTTCTGAGGTTGCATTTTGTTCCTTCTTGTCATTTTGTGTAGCGCTGTCTTCTGCCCTTTGTTGTAGATCTTTGCTGAATTATAACCTTCACACGTACTGAAGTTCAAGTGGAGCTCTACAGAGTTTGGACTTATCCAGCTGTGTCTGGCTTAGGTCTGGCTGCTGTGCTCAGCTCCTTCCTGCTGCGGAGCTTTGCTAGGACTGGGTCTGGGGGTTCCCGGAACTCGGCAGAAATTCCTACTGGGCGGGAGGTGTGGGGCAGGTAAGGTTGAGTGGTGAGGGGCGGCCCGAGATGGTGGGAGAGGGTCCGGCCCACGTTGTGCCTGGGCTGGGACTGGTCCCGCTGGTGCAGGTTAGCAGGAAGCTCTCCACACACTCACCAGACCTGGGCTAGGACTGTGTCTGGGGGCTCCTGGAAGTCGGCAGAAATTCCTACTCGATGGGAGTGGTGGGGGAGGTATGGCGGAGTGGTGGGTGGTGGCCTGAGGGGGTGGGACAGGGTCCGACCCACACTGTACCTGGGCTGGGACTGGTCCTGCTGGCACCGGGTAGCAGGAAGCTCTCCACACAGTCACTGGACCTGGGCTAGGACTGGGTCTGGGGGTTCCTGGAAGTCGCAATGTTGTCTTACTCTGACTTGTGATGTTACACCAAAAAAACTTATGTTTGTGATTATTGTATACTTCAACTGCATCTTTAAACCTTTCATTATTAAAATGCAGTATACATTTATTCAGGTAATTGCTTTGCCAAGTGATACTCAGGGAAATACAAGCTTCCAGTGAAACTCTCCCTGCTGACCTGGAGCACTAAATGTTATGCTCCATAATGGTTAAGAGAGAATTCATTCTTTTTTTTTTTTTTTTCCTGAATTGGGGGTTGAACTCAGGTCCTTATGATTGCCAATCAAGTGCTTATTCTACTGAGCCATCTCCCCAGCCTGATGGTTGAGAGAAACAAAACACAGTAACAGGGTGTCATGATGAAGTCGGATGCCTGGAAGGTAACTCTGGAGCTATCGAGACCAGGTTGGTGTCACATGCTTGTAATCCCAGCTCTAGGGAGGCTGAAAACAGAAGGATCACTACAAATCCAAGCTACATAGTGAGACCCTATACCCAACACATAAAAAAAAAAAAAAAAACCAAAAAAAGGTGAAGTCAGAATTCAGCATTGTTGTTTAAAGTCTAATTTACTACACTTTCTCTTTATCTTTCTGGTTTTTGTGTTTCTATTCCTTCTATTGGATCTTTATATCTTTGGAAGACAGTTGGGAGTCTTACTAATCATTTTGTCCCCCAAGTCTAGTATTTCTATCCAATATCAACTGGCCACTCAATCAAAGTTCAAGAAAGAGTAAAGGTGTGAACCAATGAAAATTCTATAGAGATGCTGTTTGTTTGTTGGTTGTACATCTTGCATATGAGACTAAGCAAAACAAAAAAGGATTGCCGGACTTGACAGCTCACTAGCCCAAGGTGATGGCAGACTGCTGCACTGAGTTGTGCTAATGATATTCCTCCCCGCTCCGATCCCACACTGCGCCTCCTTTACAGCTCCACGCAGGGGCTGCCCCGCCAGCAGACTCTCTTATTCACTGTCTGGGAACACAGGGGCCGCTTTCCTTCTTGGTCTATTGTTAGAGTCAGCAGTGCTAACAGATCCCATCTGCCTGACTCAAGCTGTGTAATCTCCTTTGTGAGGACGCTTCCCTCCCAGCTGGACAGGCAGCAAGCTTTGCCCTCTTCTCAGCTGTCTGCTTTCCTGGAAAGCAGGGTCATTCTCTCTCAGCTCTCCTCTCAGTGAATGGCTCATCTACTAGGCCAGCAAATTCACTGGGTTTTGCGCATCATACAGCTCCAATGCCACAGGAATCTGAATTTCCTGAGCAAGGTCCTCCCCTCCTTGACTTTCCCCGATGCCTGTGAATACAGACAGGGTCCTTCCCTGCACCGATGGCTGGCTGCTGTGCAGAGGGGGAAAAATTAGCAGCTCCTTAGCCCAACAGTTCAGTAAGGGTGGAAGCTGAGATCAGACTGAGAAGATGGCCCGTAGCCATTGCACCTAGATTGCAAATTCAGGTTTGAAGTCACAAAAGCACTTTAATGCATAAATGGACACCATAAACTTTTTGAAAATTCCATCTCCCATATCTGATTGAGACTGATCCAGGTTATCTCAACAGCTAAATGGCAATGCATTTTAAATGTAACAGGAGGCATATCAAGATACTTTGTAGCATATAAGCACAAGCAAAGAACTGAAGAGGAAAGGAAAAATGCCCTTCTGACTTATCTCATAGAATTTTGAGAGAACATTATCTCAAAGAAAAATTTTAGCTGGCAGACCAGCTATTGGTACTTCTCTGGCTTTGAATAATTTATGTACTAAATTTCAATTTTCAGATTAACTGGAATAAATTTATTTCTAAGTTAGGTATGGTTTGAGTCCAGACCAACTGATAAAAACACAGCAGTCTTAAAGCTTTTGAAATAGCTTGCTGCTGATACAAAATAAAAAGAGACTGAAGAGGGGATAAATAATTTGAGTTTATAATATTATATTCCCAAGCAAGCAAGTTTTAACCAAAAAAAATTAAGCTAAATATAAATGGTTTTACTCTGCTTTTTAAAGTTGATGGGCTCACCGCTGCATGTTTAGACTGTGCCACACACTGAAAAGACTGCAAAGGCCTCTCACCTGGATGGGTGGCAGGTGCCTTTCCCCGTGGGAATCCTCAAGAGACAGGTATTTCATCTCACGTTTCCTGCTCCCCTGACTCGGAAGTTAAGAGCGCTACATTTTTCTACAAATGCAGCAGTTCAATGAGTAAACAATAGACAACATTCAAGAAAGACAATTATTCAATTAAGTGCAACATATAGACATTATTTTTAGCATATGATCTTTATTAAAGTAACAAAATACCAAGCCAGTTATCTTCAGCACCAGAATAATTACGGTAGGTACCAATACAGTCTGGTTTGTAATCCCACTGTTTATATTCACTTGGGTAGTATGACATATTCCTAAGGCATTCATAAATCATCAGATTCACAGAAAATCTATTATCCATAAAAAAATCTATCTAGTTGAAAATTGAATTACTAAAAACCAAAGGTTGTTTAAGTGTTGATTCAAACAAATTATGATTATTTCATGTTTTGCTAAATCTTATTAGATATAGAGGTCATTCATTAGAGTAACTGTGTAAGATATTCAGTGAGCATGAATAAAAAGAATCTTGATTTGCACATGATAATTGTTACTGCATAATTTTGTAGGGATTCTAGTCTCTAATGCAAAAGGAACATAAGTATTACAGCATCCTTTTATTTCTAGCATATTATCACAGACATAATCTTAGAGTATTAAATTGCTGATAAGTTTCTTGCATGATCAAAAGTACCAAGAGAGTTAAACAGCATTTAAAAATGCATCTTTAATGTGAGTTTTTCATCTAAGAGTCTAAAACAGAGCTACCTAATAAGTGTCATATTTTTTCACTTGATGATGATTACTTTGCTTTGGTTTGGTGGTTGTTTTTTTTTTTTTTTTTTTTGGTTTTTTTTGTATTTTTAGGGAAGAATCTACAGGGTCTCACTAAGTAGACTGAACTCATAGTAATCCTGTTTACAGCCTCCCAAGCACTGGGATTACAGGCACGTGCCACCATGCCCAGTCTCAATGGCCCTCTCAGCATGCCCCGGGGTCAGGGACAGCACAGCATACTAGGGATCGAATCCCGGCTGCTATGCTCTGCCTAAGTAGGCACTGTAGTCCACTAAGCTATCTGGCTGGCCCTAGATGATTACTTTTTACATTCATTTCCATCTAACGTCTTCTCACATAGTCTATTTGAAATAATACACAGAAATTGCCACTTCAAATCAGAAGTTTTAAAAGAAAAATCAGAAGTTTAAATAATAGGTGAACATAAGGAATCATGAGAAAGTTGAACAAAGTTTCAGCAGGGAAGAAAACTTCCATTTGCAGAAGTCATAAAAAAGCCTTCAAGGCAGCCAGCAATACTGCTGACCACCATCTTTTCAGTACAAGTGGGGCCACTGTCACTAGAGGACATGACAAGGAGGGAACCATCAGGATCTCAGAAATGAGTCCTTGGTTTATGAGCCCAAGTTTAGCATGATTCA
This sequence comes from Octodon degus, assembly GCF_000260255.1. NCBI lineage: Eukaryota > Metazoa > Chordata > Mammalia > Rodentia > Octodontidae > Octodon > Octodon degus. Next base: position 221,352 of record NW_004524807.1, read on the forward strand.
GAAAGCACGCATTGGGCCAGGAAGATGGCTCAGTAGAATAAGCACTTGCCTAGTAAGCGCAAAGGCCTGAATTCAATCCCTGGTTCCATGAAAAAAAAAACAAAAACAAAAACAAAAACTGTTCAGAAAGCATGCATTCTGCGCATGGTCAGGGTGACCTGGGAAGTGGAGTGTATCATTCTTTCTGAAGTGTCACTCCGCATTCACCCCCTGAAAACCCTTGGCAATAGAATTAGAATAAAACAGCCCAGCATCCTGTTTCTTCCATTCCATTATGCACAAAAAACTAACAGCTAGAACTCTTTGACAGTATAATAAAAATGGTATAATAAGTCACACTTTGCTGATAGCAAGGTGCATGCACACTGTTTTATTGTTGTTGTCAATATGTTCCTCATAATGGAAAATTGTTCACATATTTTGCCGTTATAATTCCATTTCATATTAGTCACTTACTTGAAAATAGTATGCAAAATTCCTCTATATGAAGATAGTCACTACAAATTATTTATAGACATAGGAAAAGAAGCCATAAGTGCCTGATAGTAAGTGCCTAAGAATATAATTATGGAGCACCTACTGAAGGGAATATAAAGGGGTAATTACAATGAGACATATGAATATGAAATCTTTATGTTATAAGCTAAGGAGAAAGTGCAACTTTACAAATGCAGGATGATCGCAGCCACCTCCAACATACTCTTCTGGACAGGTGACTTGGAGGCTGTGCATACGGGGCACTTTATTTCTTGCTCCTTCCTTCCTGTTGCCTGGAAGAGAGATTTGATTATGAATTCCAGAGGCTTATTCTACCATTCCAGGGGAGAGGAGAGCTGAGGAATAGCTGGGAGAGGAATGTGAAGTCTAGCCCTGAAAGCAGTGGGGTCATCACATGGCCTTGGTTGACTACTTTGAACTATAACACTTATGCACTTATTTAAACCTCAACTATGAGTTTTTCTGCTGTTGTTTAGTTTTGCTCTATACTACTGAACCAAATCCTAATTCATATGCAATTTTAAAAAATCTAGGATTCATTATATATTTAGCATAACTAGTATAGTAATTTCAAGGTTTAATTAAAAATTTAAACTAAATATCAGTGTTTTTATTCAGAACACAGTGTATCATATTGCATCACTGGATATATACATTAGCTTTAAAATTACTTATGGAGTAATTCTAGTTACTTATTAAGGCTTTTAGCAAAACTACAAATAGTTGGTCGTGATCAAAATTAATTAAATTTAAATTTTTTAAATAATCAGATCTGATTCATATGCATCTTTTTATTTCCAGTTCTTTCTCATCGAAGCAATGAAAGCAGTCTTCAATTTTCAGTGTTTGCTGTTTTCTTTGTTTTAGAGCCATCACGTTCCTTTCATGGGAACTAGCCAACTCTGTTTAGTTTTGGCACTCACGAAATATGTTCCCAGGACAACTGGGCCCTGTATACCCTGATGTGTATACATAATTCCCAGTTCAAAATAATGTTACATTTTAACAAGCAGATGCATACAGCTGGCTTTTAAAAAGATTTGGCAAAATTTATTCCTTGTTCAGCTTTCTAGGCTTAACCCTTAAAAGCTTTCTGTGAACATTTTACACCATCCTTACATTAGACAAGAAGACTTAAATTGAGAAGAAAGAAAAATTAAAGACATATCCACCTTGCATATACTAAAATAAATTTCTACAAGTGTTTTTGGTCATGAGTGATCAAATCTTCCTTATCATCTTTTCTAGAGATAAACCTGGCAGATGTTACCTACTCAAATATGAAGAAAACATTAAGAAATGTCTGAATTGTTTATAAAATATCTATTAATTCTTTGAAATAAAAACAAAAACTAGACCTTATTTTTGCAGGCCAGAACTTCTCAAAATACATGCACATGAAGGAAAGCAACTTTGCAAAATTTCTATTCGACTGTACACAAGAAAAAGTTGGGGATTTTAATATAATTTTTTTGCAAAAATTATGGCTATGTGGTAAAAGAAATATTAGCTTCTCCTTAAGGGTTTATAAGCCAGTTGTTCACAGCTCTAAGAGGTGGGAGAAAGGAAGGACGGGAGGAAGAAAGGCAGTGAGGGAGGCAGGGAGGAAGACAGAGAGCAAGGAAGGAGGGGAGGGAAGAGAAAATGGGTACAATGTTTTAAGCGAGTAACATCATGATTCTTCTACCAAACACTCGTTTCTGACACTGTGCAGATCGTTTTCATGTTATAAACATTAATAATTAAAAATAGATATCCAGTGTTCAAATACAGTCCATGAGATATTTCTTGAGGGGTTAAATTTTATCAACCAGTATTTATAAGTGTTTGAATTGATTTCATCTACACAATTTTTGATGATGATAGAATGCTTACTTGAGAAATTATTCATTAGAGAGATGGATTACTGAGTAGGTCCTGTCTATATCAAGTTGGTATGGTGACAAACATTTTTAAAGCTATGAATGTGACTATTGGGGAAAATGCAGAATATAGAACAGTAAGGTACAAGTTGAAGCTACAGACAAAGTTTCAGTGGCCCTCCTATAAAAAAAATAATCTGTCATGTACCCTGATCTGCTTCTCTTGAACATACATGGTGGTTTATCTGTGCCTTTGATTCAACACAGGAATATTTTAGATCACCTTAAAATTGTGAGTTATTTTCATTTGAGTCAGAAATGTCCCCAAGGGCTCGTGTGCTGAAGGTTTGGTCCCCATCGCAGCAGTGTCCGGAGGAGCAGCTTTCTGCAGAGTCATTGAGACATGAGGGCTCTGAGGCCATCAGTGGACTATTTCACTGATAAGGTCACAATTGGATGGTTATTGGGGGGATAGAAACTTAATACTGGTACCTTGTTGAGAGGAATGGGTCACTGAGGGCCTGCCTGTCTTTCCCCAGGTCTGCCTGCTTTCCTCTCCCCTCTCCTCCTCTCCACCTCCTCACCGTTTCCTCTCCTCTCTCTCTTCTTCCCCTTCTCTTCCTCCTCTTCTTCTCCTCCTTCTGTCTACTAGCTTTCCCACAATATCTATTAACTATGATGTGCTGCCCCCTCAGATACCCAGCAGAACCAAGTGACTATGGGCTGAAACATAGAACCATGAACATAATAAATTGCTTCCCTCAAGTTTCTCAGGGTATCTTGTCACCACCAAGGAAAGCTGACAGGAATTCTCAATCTTACATGAATTGTTACCATTATCATCAATCCTACATGAATTATGACCTCCTGAAGAGTCTACCTCCCTATAATCCTATTCTTTAATTCATCCATTTTCAAACTTGAACATGCATTGGAATCACCTGAACGTTTTCTTAAATTACAAATTCATCAGTTGCCATCCCATAGATTTTGATTCAATAGTGGTAGAATACAAGAACTTGTATTTCTAAAAAGAACCAAGATGACACTCATCATACCTGCTGAACAATCATTTGGATAACCAATGATCTAAGCTTTACTTGGGAGAGAGAGCTTTAAAACCATGGACAATGTAGGACATACATCCAGTAGAATTGCTGTTCAGCTTTAAAAAAGGAAGGAATCGTATCATTAGAAATAATATTATGCTAAGTGAAATTAGGGAGAGACAAAACTATGAATATTGCCTGATTCACTTATGTGAAGAATCAGAAAAAGCCAAACTCAAGAAAAAGTACGAGCGGGGAGATAGCTAAGTGGCACCAGTGTGTACCTGGCAAGTACAAGGTCCTGAGTTCAATCCCTAGTACCAATAAATAATTTTAAAAATAAATAAAATAGTAGGATGGTGTTTGGCAAGCCTGAGAGAGGGAAAAATGAAAGGTATTAGTCAAAGGGTATGTTTTAGTTTTGCAAGATAAATCCTACAGATGGACCATGAAGAAAAATGCTTATAGTTAGCACATATACAGTATTATATTCTTAAAAGACAGTAATCTTATGCACAAACAAAAATTTTAGAGGTAGTGGGCAGCTTTATGGCACTGTTTGTTTCAGTGATTTCATGAGTAGGTAGTTATCTTCAAATTATTAAATGATGCATGAAGTTTACATGGAAAATGTAATACATGATTAAAATGATTTAAAAAAATAAAAATTATAGTTGAAGAAAAATAGAATTCTACTATCTATACAGTGCTCTGTCCAGGTACACTTCCAAATTTAATTCCCAAATGTAGTAAGATTTCTTTCCCTTTAGGATCTCCATGTCTCCTCATGGACCATTCATTTTTTTTCCTTTCTCTAGCTAACTGCCACTCACATTTTATAAATCAGACTTTCATTTGTCTTTTTTTGTTTTTTCAGAACCAGGGATTAAACTCAGGCCCCCGTGCTTGACAGGCAAGCACTTATTCTGCTGAGCCATCTCCCCAGCCCTCAGACTTTCTAAAAGGGCCTTCAAACTGAACTATATCTCCAGCCCTTTCACGTGTGTGTGCTTTGGTGTCCTGTTTTGTTTTTTTTTAAGCCAGAGTCTCTCCAAGTCACTCAGTTGTACACCCTGGGCCTGAGCTATCATCCTCCTGCCTCACACTTACAGAGTACTGTGATTACAGGTGTGCACCACTGTACCTGTTTGATGTTTCCTTATCAAAAAGCCTTTCCCATTGCCATAGGAGGTGCTGCCTGTGTGTAATTCCTTAGGACAGTATTCCCACATTAGCCCAGAAACAATGCCACAGCCCTTCAGTCAACTCTAGGATCTGTAAGAGGCTAAGGCAGTACCTGTTTAGGGTGTGACTATCTAGCAGGATTTATTAAGGGCCAGCTGCCACTAAAGACTCAATGAATGGACCTGAACAGGTAAATAAATGTCCTAGCTTATCTAACAGCTTATCTAACTCTGTGGATCAAGAGTGTACTGCCTGAATCCTCTATCTTCTTTGGCATCTGGAATCATTCCTTGCATATTTGGTAAGCTCCACACAGTAACGGTCTGAAGGATAGAACAGTTAGACAGATGTAAGGATGGCTGGTGGATGGACAGAAGAGGGAAGTTTGGTAACAAGATACAAACAAATAACTAGAAATAAAAACAGGACTTGAAAATGCTAAGTGTAAAGTCCTTACATTTACAACATGAGGAAAATGACAAATGAAAGCAGGAAAGAAGATATATTTAAGAATATATTTAGAATAGTTAGATGATTGTACTGTCAATTTTTGCTGGTCTTTTGAAAGAAGCAGTTAATGCTTAATCTTTTTTTCTTTTTATTCTTTTTTTTCTTCTTTTGAATTTCTTAAAACTTTTTTTTTAATTTTTATTTATTTATTTACTTATGTGGGGGGGGGAGCCAGCTCAGCCCACCAGGGGGGGCGGGGCTGGCTGGCATGTGGTGCTGGGGGATTGAACCGCGGTCCCTGTGCTTTGTTTAGCTTAGCTTGTTCTAAGTAGGTGCTTTAGACCACTGAGCCATCTCACCAGCCCCTTAAAACTTTTTTGTTATTGTTTTATTTCATTTTTTTCTTTAAATGAATCTTGCAACTTTGTATCTGGAAACCTGAACAACTAATTTGAAGATAGCATCATGTAATACAGCATTCATTACTGAATTCCTATTACACTGTTTAGTGCAATTTTGTATCATTTCTAATGCTTTTTTTCTGATCACTATTGTGTATTCTTTAAAAAATAAAAGAAAGAATAGTTCTGACATAATTCACTGAATCTAGTCAATAGCAGGAAAGAAGTGGCAAGTATCTATCATAGTAAATTGATACAATTTTGAGAGGGCACCCAATTACCTAAAAGTTCAGGATTAGAAGAAGTTGCATGGTAGCAGAAAATATTCCTCAAAGATGAACAGAAGGAGAGATTCACAATGAAGATACTCATATTAATAAAGGAAATCTAATATCTCATTGCCTTGATGTAAGAAAAGGGCCACAGCACAAGAATACTCAGAACTGGCTTCAGTGTGACTGCCATCTGGGAGGTCACAGTGTGGGAAAAATGTGTGCTATGACACAGGGGAATAAGTTATGGTCCTGGGAACTGGAAAATTGGAATTCTGCTCTTGACTACAGCTATTGAGTTGTGATATGAACAAGAACACTCTGAGAGGTTTAGTTTATTCATCTCTGAGTTGGGGATAATAAAATCCTCAGTGAAACAATGCATAGATGAACTAACTGGGAATGCTGAAAGCTCTTTGGACATATTACTATTTTAAAGTAATTTCAAAAACTCTTTTCCAAGGTCTCTGTTTCAAAGATGGCTAACCTTCCTGGTATTTTGCAGTTTTATGGAGTTCTGTGTATTATACAAAATTCCATTTCTCAAGCTGCTGAGTACAGTGATTATTCTTGCTTTCAGTGAGAAATTCTGCAGATAACAGAAATAAATGGAATTGAGCAGCTGCTGGCTTTCCCATTTTCTAAACAATCATGAATGGTTTCGTTTTGTGTATTATTTGCTGTTCTTACATTCTTTTTGCTTGCAGCCTAGAACTAAAGACTTTCTGTTTTAAGACTATAGAGATTAAGAATTTAATTAAGGAGCAGCAGAATGTCTGTTTGCCACAATTACTAGCAAAGAAGGTAGATAAAACAAATGCCGTCAAGGACCAAAGCTAACTGTAATCAGCAACCTGCAGTATAATGGGGACCAGGAAGCCAGGAAACAAACACTAGGTGTACAGTAAAGATACCCAGCCCTCCCTGAGAACAGGCAAATGCAGATGAGACTGATGTGTGGGGACAGTCACGGGAGGTTTCCTATGTGCCTCTGGCAACTGTGATCAGTATAAGTCCAGTAACTGCCTTGGTAAATGACTGTATCCTTCATACCACTTATTGTGTTCTACAGCAGCTCTGCTCCTGTGATTCTCATAGGTTGAGACTCCATCTCTTTTCATTTTTCTTCCCCAACTTGTTCAGAACTTCCGTGGAGATGTCTAAAATTCTTCCCAGGTGAAAAGAATTGTTTCGTTACTTCTATCTGTCATATAATTTAAAAATCTCATTTCTCAAAACTATTTTCTTTAGCTCTCCGGTCTTTGGCGAACTACTTGAGAACACAATTACTTACATCAGAACTACGAGTTCCTTGCTTAGTGTTCCTGGAATAGGGTAGATCCTTTCAGTTGTCCAGTGTCCTCTCAGTTTCTTTACAGGAGAGTTATTTTTAAAAACAGAAAGGTGTGATTCAGTGCCTGCCCCATCATTATCCAGTGCAAGATTAAACACTCCTCCTTTTCATCAGGACCTGCATCTGTGTTTACGGAAGATTGCAGTCTCCTCCAGAATTGACAAGTAGCTGGTCTCTCCTCATATTACAACACAGCCAGAATAATAAAAGCATCTTACATCATAGACCTGGCATTGGGTAAGCTCAGTGAGTGCATTTTCCGTATGAAGATCAATGAGCAAGAATCCAGAGAGATTACTAATTAAGTGGAGAGAAAATGTTTTTCTGATCCAAAGCCAATTGATCATTTTCATTGGCTAGATTTCAATTCCTTCCTCCAGCAAAGTACTCTGAGTTTTAAGAAACCAAAAGTTGAATTTTTAGAAAGACTTAGGTTCACTAATCGAAGAGATGAATTTAGGGCAGGTAGATAAACAGTCTTGGAAGAGTGCAGGGCTTTGTTTTTTGTATTAGGCACTCACCAGAACTTTAACAAATACATATAAGAGTTAGAGCACATAAATGTTTAGAAAAAAGTCTGTCCTGGATGGGCTGAAGCATCTGTGTGACGTCAAATTAATTCTACCAAATACATAACATTCTTCAGCCAAGTTGCTAATGACAGTGTTCAATGCCAAATGCTGAATTGTAGATATTATAATCCTCATTTATGAAATTCTACCCATTAAATAATATCCACCCTGGTTTTCAAGAATAACTAAATAAACAGTAACATTGGCCACATACCCAGAATCAACGGTGCAAACTCATCGACATCCACAACTATATAATAGTAAAGTAAGGAATTTTGCAGAAGTTTGCAAAGATGATTTACATTTCTCCCACTTCATCACCTCCATGAAATGCTTCTGTTCTTTTTTGTCCTATGCTATTTGGATTCCATTCTTCTTGGTTAAGTAATACTGAACAAGAATTTAAACAGACTAGAGCTACTGTCTTAACTTGTCTGTTGCCTTTGCTGTGTGGCTTCTGAAGAAATTTCTGCACAGCATTTTAAAAGACTCAGTCATAGAAGGTGCGTAGGGCTGATGCTCATACCTATGACACTAAGATGAGCCCCCGGAGAGGGGCTGAGATATGTTTTTTGTTTGTTTATTTGGTTGGTTGGCTGGTTGATTAGTTGATTAGGGTTTTTTAAACTCTAAGCAGATCTTTACTGACTGACAGAATGTGTTTAGGCTGAAAGCCTGAGTGCTCTGAGCCACAAGGACAAAAGCAGTGATCCATAGGCTACCTGAGAATGCTGCTGGTGTCTGCACCACAGCTCATGTAGCCCTTGTTTTTGAGGTGGCCATCCTTCAGGTCTCAGAAGTAGCTGCCACAGGTGCCAGCCTGTGGTCAATCTCCCACTCATTACTCTCCACCAGGGTACCCAGCTTCACGGCCAGCTAGAGAGCCAGGTTCTGCTGGGAAGTGGGCTCAATGTGGTGCACCCCCACTGTCTGCATGGCCTGGCCTAGGAAAGTCACAGCTCTTTGTTAATGATCATCTTGTTGATGACTGAGTGAACTGTGGGAAAATCCAGCTCAAACATGTCTCAGCGTCTCCAAGCTGATGGAATCAGATACATCTGTAGGGAAAGAGTTAGGTCCTCAGTGACTCTTCCTGGATCTTCCTAAATAGCATGGTGTGGATTATGTCAGTCTTGGGATAAAGATCCCAAACTTTCCTATTCATCTTATCAGTGATGAAACTGTGGCAGGTCTTCCTGTCTCCCATCTTCATGACCTTGGAGACCACAACCACAAGTTCCCACACTGACTCAGAGGGGCTTAGCAAAGACTGTTGCTCACTCACCTACATCTGGTGACTGAACTGCTTGCTGATCATGCATCAGTGGGCATCGCTTCATGGGCAGCCATATAGGGATGTCCAAGAGTATGGCAGAGACCAGATCGATGTATTCCAGCAGTTCCTGGTTGATGTGGAGGTGGAAGGGCACCTGCTGGCTCTGTTCTATCTTCTCCTGCTCCTGTTACACTCCTGGAGGCTGTGCAGCAGCAGATGTTGGCCCATAAATGCTTGCCGAAACCACTTGACTGGATGCTTAGCAGGGCATTGTTGTGCACTCTTTGTCAGGCCTTAGCAGAAGTCACAGATGCCCAGCTGCACCACAGAGCAGTTGTACAGAATCAGCACTGGTCAGTCTACATGCTGAATGTTGTCATGGAGGCGGCTCCTGAGCACAAGACCACAGGCCTGGTACCAGCAGAAGTGCAGAGCATGATGATAGATATGGCTGGGTCTGGTCTGTGTGGTCCTTAGCATTAATGTACTTACACAGCCTCTCCAGCAAAACAGTTGAGCCCCAGCCCTCATTTTCTGCCTGGTCATGCCCAGACTTTGAGGAAGCTTCAAGAGGGATAAATTGCTGCTGATGGGTGTTGTAATTGAACTTGAAATTAGTGTGGAGGATGCCTCTCAATCAGATGTGATAGATCTCTGTGCTGCCCTTCTCTTCCACTGCACCTGCTCCTTGATGGTGCACATTTGTGCCTCGCCAGGTGCTCTATGTACTTTTAGGAGTGAGAATCAATATTTTGGTCAATTCTTCATCTATTCATTCCACCAGAGTTAAGATATAGCACTGGGCATACAGAAATATCAAAATTTCGCAGGTTCTCACTTTCTTCCAGAATGTTCTCTCCAAAGATGTTGAGATTTGCCAACAAGGTGTCCACCATCTCTTTGATGCAGTCCAGGCACTTCTGCCGCATCTCTGGTTTCATGTATTTGGCCAGATTGAGGTTATAGTCATAGAGTAAATGTGAAAGAACAAAACCAAACAAAATTTGACTTCTTTCCTCAGCATAGAACACCATGGAATATGCAAGGACAGATTGTGTTCTGTGGTTGAAGAACTACTTGAAAAGTATATGAATGAGATGGAGCATCTGTATGTGGTACAGACTTTAGCTCACATCAAGGGCAACAGGAAAGACAGTCATCTGCATATTTTCATGATCAATCCACTTGTGGAAGACCTTATACATCCCTTTGAATTATTTGTCCATGTGAGTGTGTAGGACATTTCTTTGAGGATGATGAATGTGACAAGAGTATATTTAGTGCACGTATAAATGAATTACTAGCACTAGACTGGGAATCAGAACCTGAATCCAATGAGCATAAAACAGAATTCATAATTATAACTTTTACAAAAAGAAAATATTTCTATAATAAGAAACCAGTAAAAAGATGACATATAGTAATAATCTTAATTTTTAATTTCAAAATATGAGAATGCTTTCTAATTACAAAATCTATCATCTATCTATCATCGTACTGGAGATTGCTTAGTTATAGCCCCACCCCTCTTTATGTATTTTGTATTTTTAAACAAATTTTTATATAAAGTTCTTCTAGGCTTCCCAAATTAGGTTCTAACTTGTAATCTTCCATCTCTTACTCTCCTGAATAGCTGGAAATACAGCCTTATGCCACAATACTCAATACAAACTGTATTATT
>NW_004524807.1:232051-239887 GCF_000260255.1 Octodon degus
ATATATATGTATAAACTAGTATGTTGTGGTTTATATATAGGTGTTCTGCCAATGCCTCATGCACTTTTAGGTGGGGTGCTTGGGAGGTGATTGGTTTATTGGGGCATGACATATAATAATATCTCTCTCTCTTCCCTTGATCTTTATGTGTTTCCTTCCACCATGTCATAATTCAATTACCTGTGCCAAACAGGCATGCAATCCAGTCAGTCAACCATAGACTGAAACCTCTACAAACTATGAGTCAAAACAAACTTCTCTACCTTTAATCTGAGGGGCTCAGGGTTTTTGTCCCAGTAATAAGAAAGTAACTAAGACAGACTTTGGTTCCAGAAGTTGGGTTGTTTCTATGACACTTCTTGATCATGTAGCTCAGAAGCCTTCAGAAATAGTTTGTGGGAAGAGTTTGGAAAGGTTTAGAGATGCTGCTTGGAGAAGGAACCCTAGAACGATGTGAGCCAAGCTTGATGGGAAATTCTTATTGGAGAGCAAAAGACAAGAATGTTAACAGGGAAGACCAGGATCAAGAGGTTTCTGCTGAGAAGAATTCTATTGGCAGTTAGACTCCAGGCCATGTATGTTATGTTCTGGAAGAAAATGTGTTTACATTTTTGCTCATTTCTAGAGACTTTGCAGGTGACTGAGATTAACAAAAGTAGACTAATTAACTTGGTAGAGGAAATTTCACAGATTCAGGTGAGCCATGAGTACTGTTGGAGGCTTTTAGCCATCTTCACTTTGAGAATTAATAACAAAACTTACAGCAGAATGACTCTTAAAAGTTTTGAGATTGGCCAGAAAAGAAATTCCAGGACAGTTGGGGCCTGCAAAAATGGAAAAGAGGATAATTCAGCTTCTATAAAGATTGACATTAAAAAGAATCAAAGTAACATAGAATAGTATAGTAGGAAAAAAATGCCTTAAGGGAAGTATGAAGAAAAATGGGCCCATGCTTTGCAGGAACAAAATTGCAAAGGCAAATCTTTGCTTTAAGAAGAGGACTCCAGGATATTATTTTGCAGAAGGCCCCCTAGGGAAGTGGTTCCCATAGACACAGTTCAACCTCTTCAGCCGTCCTGGGGCTCTGGGGCCTCTGCAACAACCAGCAAGGTGTAAAAGGATGAAGACTACTTCACCAGCATAGCTCTATCTGGTGACAGATCTTGCCATCATCCACATGGAGCTTGTTTTATGCACATAAACAATGCAAGTCTTGGAGTTGGGAGCTTCTACACAGATTTCAGAAGACCTGAGAAGCCAGGCAGTATGTCCTTGAAAGGGCAGTTAGTGAAACTGAGTGTCAAGTCTAAAGTGTACTGGAGATCCCAGGAAGTTGGCAAAGCTAAGAACATAGAACATCTGAGGAAAGCCACAAGCAATTAGCCAGGGCTGTCCAATAAAAAGCCATCCTGTCTACAAATGCCAACAGTGCCATAAGGGTAAAGCTAATCAAGTCATTATCTCACCACAATTTGTCCAAGGTGCTGGACTTGGTCATAGGACTTAATGTTTGCATTGTCGAATATCAGTCTTGGCTTGGCCACATTGTTTTCTAACCCCTATTCCTCCTTTTTAGAATAAGGATGTTTACCCAGTGCCTTTGTATGTCAGTTTTACAGGGGCTCACATAAGGGTTTGCCTTAAATCACAGAGGAGACTTTGGACTTTTAAACAATGCTGAAACTGTTAGGCTTTTGACAATACTTAGAGATGGAGTAAATGCATTTTGCATATAGGTACACAAGAGTCTTTTAAAAGTCTGGGGTGGAGTATTATATCCAAATGTCTACTGAGTGCCTCATGCTCTCATTGGTGGGGCTTTTGGGACATGACTGTGCTGCATCAAACGATGGTTCTGGGAAGCAAAGAGTCTCCCCATGAAGAGACCCTCCACTCTCCTGGTTCTGTCTCTCACCCTGGGAATAATGCAAGAGATGAGGCAAGGCTGACAAACTGAAGATACTTCTATTACAGAATCAGGAACTTAGCACAAGTAATATGAAGCAAGAGTTATTTAAAATGCTACAACAGTGGGAGTTACCAAATAGCAAACTGTATGTCAGGGAGAAGCTCAGAGGTGAGCTTTTCAGCCTGGTGTCTTTGCCTTGTTCATACTTATATGGGGAAGCTAACTTCTAAAAATAACTGTTTCACTGATTCATATAAGCATAAACAAATCAGAGTCTTAGCCTTTGTTTCTGGGGTGATCCAAGGTTCACAAGATCTATGGGTGCTCAGCAAAAATATGCCAAGGTCCCAGAAGGGCAGCCTCCTCCAGTATATTATATCAGGAGTAAGCACATGGTTCTTTCCATTATGCTAGCCACCCAGGTCATGCCCTATGTCCAATCTTCTCTAAATGATCCTACCATTTTATCACAGAGTGTAGCCATGAAGGTAGATCTCCCTCTATTTCCCTTGATCTCTGTCTTTCTACTTCTTGCTGCTATGCCATGACACATTTCTCCTCGGCCCTGTCCCTGCCTTGCCGCACTGTGTTGGAACTCTAGATGCCTATGGACTGGAACCTCTGCCTAAGGACTGAAACCTCTATCAACTATGAGCTAAAATAAATGTTTCTTCATTTAAGTTATTGGTGTCAGGTATTGTATCTCAGTGACAAAGAACTAACTAAGACAACTTTTAACTGCCACACATGAATACCCACCATCAACACATTGCATATTGTATCTGACTTTCCAAATATTATGTTGCTCTTTAAAAAAAATCATCATAACATACAGTCCGTTTCACAGTTTATATCATGTGACACATAGTAAACTTCCCATGTTATTAAACATTCTATAAATTTTAAATGAATATATAGATTTTCTAATGTAAGCGTCGCCATAATTTGTTTAAACTCTCCATGAGGGCCACTTAATCTTCCTTTATTCTCTATTATAAACAATGCTGTGTATAATATCTTTTTTTTAAATTTTTTTTTTATTTATTTGAGAGAGAGAGAGAGAGAGAGAGAGAGAGAGAGGTGTGTGTGGCCAGCTCAGCCCACCAGGGGGCGGGGCTGGCTGGCATGTGGTGCTGGGGGATTGAACCGGGGTCCCTGATGCTTTGCTAAGCTTGTTCCAAGTAGGTGCTTTAGACCACTGAGCCATCTCACCAGCCCCTGTATAATATCTTTTAATTAATTTTATTTTAAAAAGATTAAAAAATAAGAAAATATATTAAAAATGATACAGAATTTCAAAGCAAGACAGGAAATCAACAATGGTTATTATATTGCACATTGTTATCTTCAAAGTAGTTTAGATTACACAATATAAGCATGTAAAGTTGGTCAAAAACTAGGTGTTCACTATTCCTTACAATAAACCAATAGAAGTTAGTAGTATAATTATTTTAGCTAGGTTGTGGGGCTCCGGGAGGGCAGAGCTAGGCTGGCCCGCGAGGAGATGGTGGGGCTCTCGGTGCCCGCCGAGGTCACCGCGATCCTGCTGGATATCGAAGGGACCACGACGCCGATTGCTTTCATGAAGGACATTTTATTTCCTTACATCAAAGAAAATGTGCAGGAATATCTGCAGACACACTGGGAAGAAGAGGAGTGTCGGCAGGACGTGAGCCTTCTGAGGAAGCAGGCTGAGGAAGATGCCCACCTGGACGGTGCTGTTCCGATCCCCACGGCATTTGGGGATGGGGTGGATGACCTCCAGCAGACGATCCAGGCTGTGGTAGAGAATGTGCGCTGGCAGATGTCTCTGGACAGGAAGACCACAGCACTCAAACAGCTGCAGGGCCACATATGGAGGGCAGCGTTCACAGCTGGATACGTGAAAGGAGAGTTCTTCGCAGATGTAGTGCCTGCAGTCAGGAAGTGGAAAGCAGCTGGAATGAAGGTGTATGTCTATTCCTCAGGGAGCATAGAGGCCCAGAAACTTTTATTTGGGCATTCTACAGAGGGAGATATTCTTGAGCTTTTTGATGATCACCTTGACACCAAGATTGGACACAAAGTGGAGAGTGAGAGCTACCAAAAGATTGCAGATAGCATTGGGTGCTCAACGAAAAACATCTTGTTTCTGACAGATATTATTTTAGAGGCCAGTGCTGCCCTCCAAGTGGATGTGCACGTAGCGGTGGTGGTGAGGCCTGGCAACGCAGGGCTGACAGACGATGAGAAGAGGTACTACCGGCTCATCAGCTCCTTCAGTGAGCTCCGCCTGCCCTCTGCCACATAGACAGGGTTTCTGAGGACCCTCAGCTGCCTTTATTCTAATGTAAAGATGTACCTGTGTGTGCGCTCTAGTTAATTTCCATGGGCACATAGTGAAGAAAAAGTTCTCAGTTCATTGAAAATGAAACTTATTTAAAGATGCTTTATGTGAAGACCTTGCTTGAGACCGTATGTATCCCTTACTGAAAGCAAAACATAGTTGATAGAAGAAACTGCCAAGCTACAGATCACACATGTTAGTGTTACTGCATCATTACCACAAAAAGAAAGCCAGTTTTGAGATATTCAGAAGTCTTTTTTTAAAAACTGCAAATAATGTCAGAGAAATTCCCAATAATAATTCATTCTCCCTGTGTATGTGAGTTACAAGATTATAATAGCTGCCTCCCTGTGTACAAATGGAAAAGTTGACCTGTTTCCCTTCAAGTGGTTTCCCTTCATTTCACCCCAGAAAGAATGGCTATCATCAAGAAATCAACCAATAATACACACTGATAAGGCTGTGGGGAAAAAGGCACCCTTCTCCATTGTTGGTGGGAGCGCAGGCTGGTATAGCCACTATGGAAATCAGTATGGCGATTCTTCAAATAACTAGTATTGGGGGTCCCATTCAACCCAGCTATTCCTCTTCTCGGTATTGTCTAAGAAGAACTGAAAACTTCATACCACAGTGGTTTATGTGTATCCATGGTTATAGTAGCACAATTTGGCATACCTAAATCTTAGAAATAATACAGATTCCCATTAACTGAGGAATAGATAACAATGATGTGGTATTTTATAAAATGGAATGTTACTCAGCTATAAAGAAAGATAAACTCAAGGCTTTTATAGGTAAACGGATACAACTAGAGACCATACTCATAAGTGAAATAAATCACATCCACATGTGTAAACATCATATTATTTCCCCCTGTGTTAAAAAATTGAAAGAGTAATTCAATCTGAAAGGCACAATAGTTACTGTGAAAGGGAAAATAACTGCTAGGGAAAGGAGACATTTTACTGTAAGGTAAATGTATGCTCTCACCCTTCATTTGGTTACTGAATGAAAATGACTAGGAATATGAACGGGATGCCAGACATATTATTTACTTTGAGAGATTTAGTATCTTTATTTTTTTTCTCCAGAAAAGAAATACCATATACTTCTGTTTCTACCAATGTAGGCAAAAATTTCTACCAATTTTTATTTCTTTTCTTTTCTTTTCTTTTTTTTTTTTTTTTTTGTATTTCAGGGAAGGGACTACAAGGCGTTCAGGGTCTCACACCTAGATAGGACTTGTACTGATCCGCCTGTTTACAGCCTCCCAAGAGCTAGGATTACAGGTGCACGCCACCACGCCCAGTCTCAATTGCCATCTCAGAGCACTCTGGGGGCAAGGCCAGCACAGCAGGCTGGGTAATCGAACCCCCTGACCTCTATGCCTGCTTGCAGGTGCTTTAAACCACTGAGCTATTTGGCCAGCCCTCTATTTTTCTTTTCTTCCATATTCTTTTTTCTTTTCTTCCTGCCTTCTTTTTTCCTTTATCTTTTGTTATTAGTATTGATACAACATTTAAAACTTCTTTGTTATTTTTATGTGTGCATCTAGAAATGGAGAAGAGTTTAAATGTTTTCATGTTCTTCAAATCTGTAGCTCCTCAGCACAGAATGCAAATTCTACTACCTCACCACATTTCTTACTCTACTTTTTACCTATCTAGATGTTATGATATGATGTGCAAAACTAAACTGGTTCAGGGAAAGTGTTGCTTAATTATCAGAATCACTGAATGATCCATTATTGCCTCACTGGAAAAATAAGACATCTGAGAAGTCAAACATTTTACTATATTATTCACAGTCCTAAGATGCCGATGAGCTTTGAACTAGATGAAGGACAGGGCTGGGAATTCTGTTTACATTTCCCTCCCTGTTATGTAGCTCTATATCTGGTACAGATCAAGCACTCAATAACTGTTGAATAATTTGTTATACTTAATGACTGATAGAAATCAATTGACTCATCAAATGAATTTGTAATTATAACAGTGAGTCTACTTAGAAGCAAAATGCTCTTTTTTATGACTGAAAGTTTATGTATTAAAGAGATAAAATCTTTGGTGAATGGTGAAGTGTTCAGGGAATCCAGAATCTGGATTATATTTTCTGACATTTTCACTGGATAATGCAAGTTTCAAGCAAGAATTTGTTCCTTTCTATCTCGCTGGGGTTTGGGCTTCCTAATTTAAGGTGAATTACTATTTATGTCATAGAAATCTCTTAAATCTACATTCTTATTGCAAAGGCTATGCTCATTTATTTAAATGATCTTTTTGAATTGGAATAGATTATTTTCATCTGGACTGAAATAAACTATATATACCAAGCAAATTAATTTTTTTCACTGATAAAACAATTTTCTTGAACTAGTAATGATCTCTAAAATTAATCTGAAAAAAATAAAGTAAGTCTGAAACCTTAGCTGTTGCCAACTATGATAAATTTTTTCTGACCCAGATTTTATAAAATGACTTTTTCCCCCCAGACTCCTGCCAAGCAGGTTCTTATTCTCGTGAAGGACACAACTGCTATAGGAATATTTTAGAAAGTTACAATAAGCATACATAAAACAAGAGATAGACTTTTCTAAGTATAAAATACTCATTTTCCTCTAAAAGAAGAGAAATCATGACGACAGTCTACAAGCATTTTTTCCTTCTTCGTTTCTAACTTTAACTCAGCATCTGCATGGTTAGGTAGAGCCTAAAAGAAGGTTGCCCAAGTGCCCCACAACCTTAAGCCCTAGTGAACAGATTTAGCTTTCCTGATCTTTATTACAGCAACATTGTTTCTAAAAGGACACACTGCCGTCTGTTTCCCCGCATTCTTCTTTTCCTGCCATTTAAGTTCCTATTTTCCTAATCTTTCCCAACAAAATAAAAGTGTGATGAAAACGCAAGGGGCTTCAGCACCTGCTTTCCTGCTCCGTAGATGAAGAGCTGGATGTATTGGGAGATTCATTTCAGTTCAGCCGCGTGACCACAGCTTTTGGGAAGCTGTAGCCTGGAAACAAATCACTTCCCTTAAATATAATGTGAGAAGATTCCACGAAGACAAAATACAGCTAGCAGAATGGCAGGAGCACAAGGGCGTCTGGATGAGACGCGTCCGGAATCCTTAATGTGTCCAACAAGCCAGCGCTGTGCAGCAGCCTGAGTCTGTGGCTAACCTGGGGGACGTTTCAGGGCCTACATTTGAAGTTCTCAGAACCATCTACTGGATGTGACATAGTTTACAGCATTTCTTTGCATTCCATAGTTTTAGAGTTAGCAAACAGAAAGTAAATCATAAGTCAAAGCAATAACCAGTCAGGCCACCTAGAGTCAGAGCATTGTGATAAGAATTTTCCCAGAAGGAAAAAACTACTTCATCAAAATTCAAATGGATGAATGCAAGCATTAACATAGGCACTTGCAGGCAAAATTCTTCTGATTTTTCAATTAGTGCTTTCACTAATTCAGAATGAAACCTTCTGTTTGAATAAACCTCATACTTTGGAAGCCCCATTCACATTATGATGCGCAAATAGGGGAAGGAGGGAGAGACAGAGAGAGAGAGAGAGAGAGAGAGAGAGAGAGAGAGAGAGAGAGAGAGA
>NW_004524807.1:239987-242164 GCF_000260255.1 Octodon degus
AGAGAGAGAGAGAGAGAGAGAGAGACAGAGAGAGAGAGACAGAGAGAGAGACAGAGAGACAGAGAGAGAGACAGAGACAGAGAGAGAGACAGAGAGAGACAGAGAGAGACAGAGACAGAGACAGAGAGACAGAGACAGAGACAGAGAGACAGAGACAGAGACAGAGAGAGAGACAGAGAGAGACAGAGAGAGAGACAGAGAGAGACAGAGAGAGATAGAGAGACAGAGACAGAGACAGAGACCGAGACAGAGAGAGAGACAGAGAGAGACAGAGAGACAGAGAGAGAGAGACAGATAGACAGAGACAGAGACAGAGAGAGACAGTGACAGAGAGAGAGAGAGACAGAGAGACAGAGACAGAGACAGAAACACAGAGAGAGAGATGGTAGCAGCATTTCAGCAAAGAACAGAAGTTCTTGCTTATTTCTAAACTGTCACTGAAGAAAATTAGCAGATATAGATTTTATGTTTGTGTCTCCTTACTCCAAAACAGGAAAAAACAAACAAACAAAAAAACAATTAAAAAACAGAAGTCTGTGTCATTTGCCCAATCAATTGACATCTGCCACACACTACTTACAGGTTGAGAATTTACCAAGGACAGTAGGAGCCCTGGGGACAGCTGATAGCTAGCTGACCTCCATTGTTAGACCAGAGGTGTATATACAATCCTGTTTTCAACTTTAAGTCAGCAAAAAACATTCTGTGAAGAGCCAGAGAGTAAACATTTTAGGCTTTGTAACCCCTATGGTCTAGTCATGGCTATTCACTTCTGCTTTAGACAGTACAAGAATGAATGAGCACGGGTACGTTCCAGTAATGTTTTATTTAGAAAAGCACATGACGGGTGAGATTTAAGACCATGAGTCATAATTTACTGACATCTTTTCTGGACTATTTTGTCTGGAAGATGTTTCATAGCACTATAGAAGATTCTCAGAACTCTCTTTATGTACAAGAGTCTATAGAACGAGAGATCAGAAATCAGAGAGACAGAAAGCTTTAGTATCTCACAGTCATTTCCAAGTTTTAGGGCAGAGAAAGACCATTTTCTATGTCCTATAAGTCGTCAAAGTAAGATGCACCATTTTAAACCATATGTACCAACAAATTGGGATGAATGGTGCCTTCTTGATTTTGTTTTGTATCTACTTAATTTTACTGGTAGAAGTTCATCATCGACTTAGATCAGAAGGATTTAGATACAGTTAAGAACACACTGTCCATTGTTCATAGCTTATTTTATACAATATATGTTTAAAATATATGTCTCATACATGTTAAAAGCGCGAATCATTCTCACTTAATTATTTGTCTTTGAAACTTCAGTTTAAGAACTCCCTTCATTTACTTCCAAACACAGCTGAGTAAGCATATCTTACTAACTTCTTACAGGCACTGTGTGAGAGCCAAAACTAATCAGAAGAAAGAAAAAGTTTTTCTTTTTTTTTGAACCAGAGTCTCAGACATGATATCAAGCACTCTACTATTGAGTTTCATTGCATCCCATAGATAGTCTTTCAAATTGTTATTGATCCTAAACAGACCCAGAGCACAGGCCCAGTGAGTGAGTGAGATGACCTGGGGCCCTCTGGATCCTGAATAGACCAGGAGCGCAGGCCTGCCTATGAGTGAGACGACCTGGGGCCCTCCGGATCCTGAACAGACCCAGAGCACAGGCCCCGTGAGTGAGTGAGTGAGTGAGACGACCCAGGCGAGTAAGTGAGATGATCCAGGGCCTCTGGATCCTGAACAGACCCAGAGCGCAGGCCCAGCGAGTGAGTGAGATGACCGGGGGCCTGCAGGATCCTGAATAGACCCAGAGCGCAGGCCTGGAGAGTGAGTGAGACAACCGAGGGCTGGGGATCCTCATTTGACCCAGGCTGCAGGTCCAGCATGGAACCCTTCAGCAGAACTCCCTGCAAATAGGCTAGAGGCAAGACCTACCCAGCTGATTCAGGAGCAGAACATCTTGACAGTGACACAAAGGGTTCAACTCTAATGGCTGCAGCAGAAAGAAGTGGAGCACAGCAGCCAGATCCAAGCAACACCCACCTGGAGAAATCTGAACTTCGTAGATCTGGACCTGGTGCTAAGGTAATAACTCTATCTAAGCTCTACACCAAAGGTCAGAAGACAGTGGTATACAAAATGACAAAGAGAAGGAACAAAATGCA
>NW_004524807.1:243344-245380 GCF_000260255.1 Octodon degus
CTGTTAGAAGTGCTGGTCATTTACTTGCCATTCCAGTATTTATCTTATGTTTTACTCTTAGTACTTCTTTGCTATCATGAAAACTTTTTTCTTAGTTCAATTGTTTTGAAACATTTAATTTTCTGAATGCTGCTTAATCTTAATTTTTGTTCTAAGATTTATACTGTATCTTTGACTTACAATTTATTTAAAAGACATTGTATGATATCTTCTCCTAGTATTAGAAACTTTAAAAAGTATACTTCCATTTTCTGTTGACTTAAAAAAAACAGAGGTTTGTACCTATGTTGTTTATTTATTATTTCTTGCCTATATCTTGTAATATGAGAAACTACTTTGGCAGTAACAATACACAATGTACCAACCATTGTTACTCTCCTAAAATCTTGTTTTGAGATTTTGTAACATTGTTTTTTATTTTTTTCTTTAAAATAAAATAACTGATGTCAAAAAATATAAAAACAAATTGTTATTTAATGTTTCACTTTCTAATTTAGCTCATACTTCATGATCTATCAGTTTGATTACTTCCATGAAAACATCCTGACTACCCAGCAAGACCTCATTTCAAAAATCCAAGGGAAGAAATAAGAGAGAGAAGAGAATTCCTTTCCAATGTGTCAATTTAGAAAAATCTACTGTGATTTAGTGCAAATGTTTGCTTACTCTGCAGCACACATATTAAACAGAAGGACATAGCCAGAGAGAATTTTGTGTTTTAATTCTACTTCCTAGAAATCTAAGACCAAAAATTTCAGATGGACAGTTAAAACTGTGAAGCTGTTTATCTTTCTAGTAGAGTCTCACAATTTTATTCTTCAGGACAGCTGTATTTTCATCTGAAATTATAGCACACACACCACATCCCACACTCATTAGTGGACATTCACTTAGTATATTCAAAGAAAAAGTACCAAGTGGCAACTGCCTCATCATTTTACAACCCTTTTCCAGGTGAGTCTAGCGCCACATGACCCATCTTTCTTGCCTTTACAGTCAAAGAGCAGAGCAGTTCCTGCTCCCATCTCAGCCATCCTCTCTACTTTGTTCCAAATCAATTCTCTCTTAGCCTTTTTAAGCAAATCAAGCCTTCAATTATCTCATTATTCCACATCATAAATTTTCTCATTCTTTGGGATCTCTCTCTTGGTATAAAAAGTTACATTTAGAAATAAATTTAACTCTCTCCATTAAGGCAGCTTTTTATAGCAAAAATCAGAAAGTATCTCTACTTTACCTCCTACCAAATGTAGTACAGTGTCAATCCTTAGTAGACAAAAGTTAAATTTGTGTTAAGCAAATAATAAATGGAATCCTTCTGCTAGGTTCTATAACATAATAGTATTTAGGACATTTTTTTTTTCAGAACCGGGGATTGAACTCAGGCCCTTGTGCTTGCCAGGGAAGCACTTATTCTACTGAGCCATCTCCCTGGCCCCTAGGACATATGTTTTAACAGTGTTTATTTTGAGGGAGTTTACTCCGGTCTTGAGCTCATAGAGTGCTAGATGCTTCTTTCATCTTCGTGTGTTACAGCAGAGCACAAGGCCTTCACACCAGGCTGTGAATGCGTGCTGAAGAAGGAAGAGCATCATGGTAGATGTTTGTATTACAGCACTCTGAGAACTGAGGCAGAAGGGTCAAAAGTTTGAACACACACTGGGCAGCATACCTAGAACCTATCTCAAAGTTTTAAAAAATATAAAAAGAGCTGAGATTGAGGTTGGGAACAATGGCCTTGTGTTTAATGCCTATTACTGAAAAATATAAAATAAAGAAGGATAAAATAGAAGGAAAGGGGCCAGGGAGATAGCTCAGTAGAATAAGTGCTTGCCTGACAAGCACAAGGTACTGAGTTCAATCCCAAGCAGAAGAAGGAGGATGGAGGCTGTAATTCTGAAAGTGTAGACAGAGATTCAGATCTTGAAGATGCTGGTGCAACTAGTGAAAAGGT
Source organism: Octodon degus (assembly GCF_000260255.1). Classification (NCBI taxonomy): domain Eukaryota; kingdom Metazoa; phylum Chordata; class Mammalia; order Rodentia; family Octodontidae; genus Octodon; species Octodon degus. The sequence goes on from NW_004524807.1 coordinate 245,299, forward strand.
AAGAAAGGATCTCTTAAAAACAATGAGGATGCAGGAAAGAATAATCCATCACCTGCAAGATGATGCAAAGATGAACAATGTG
>NW_004524807.1:246836-248054 GCF_000260255.1 Octodon degus
AACATATGGAGGAAAACCAATGCCCATCCAGAACAAGTGCAGAGGACACTAGCTTGGCTCAAAGGCATGAATTAATAGCGTCGATAGTAAATAAGCAACAGCAGAAAGTTATAGAGGAACTCAGAACTCAATTCTTTTCTGAAATAAAAAAAGAATTCTCAGAACTCATAGCATCTGAAGTAAAGAAGCAACTACAGAAACATAGGGAGGAAACACGATCTGAAAAAAAAACACTGCAATAAAAGAATTTATAACTGCTTCTAATGAAGACATTGATTAAAAAAATAGAAGAGATTAGAAAAATGACAGATTCCTTGAATGAGCAATACAGGAAAGAAATAGATCGCATGAAGCAGAGTCAAAGAGATATAGAGGAAATTAAAATCTCAATCACAAGCTTACAAAACCGTTTAAGTGAAAGTGAAGACAGAGATTCAGATCTTAAAGATGCTGGTCCAACTAGTGAAAAGGTAAGAAAGGATCTCTTAAAAACAATGAGGATGCAGGAAAGAATAATCCATCACCTGCAAGATGATGCAAAGATGAACAATGTGAGACTAATAGGCATCAATGAGAAAGAAGGAATCAATACAAAAGACATTTAAAAAATATGGGCAGAAGTAATAGCAGAAAACTTCCCAAATATGAGGAAACAATCTGACATTCAGGTAACCGAAGCATACAGAATGCAAAGTAACCTCAAACCAATGAAAAGCACACCAAGACATATAATAGTCAAGATCCCAGAAATTCAGCACAAGAATAATATATTGAAAGCTGCTACAGAAAAAGAAGCAGATCACATTCAAAGGAAAACCCATCAGAATTACAGCTGACTTCTCTTCACAAAATATGAAAGTAAGAAGAGCATGGAGCAGAGTACTCTATGGAAACAAATTCCAGCCCAGACTACTATACCCTGCAAAACTCTCTTTCAGGTTTGATGGAGAAGTGAAATATTTCCATGACAAAGAACAACTAAAGAATTTCGTGGTGTCAAAGCCAACCCCACACAGGCTACTAGAATTAATACAGAAATTCAATGGCACAGAACAAGATACAGAGATCTTTTAAGTGGATTTGCCTCTTTCACTGGGTCATTTGTTGCCCAAGGTGATGACAGCAGGAACTTTAGAACCACACTTGTTAAGTCTGTATTCATTAAGCACTTGCATTCACACTTAAAAACAAAAACTAACAAAAGGAAAAACAAAAACA
>NW_004524807.1:249472-250349 GCF_000260255.1 Octodon degus
CCATGCTCCTGGATAGGAAGAACCAACATTGTGAAGATGGCCATACTCCCAAAATTGCTGTACACATTAAATGAAATCCCTATCAAACTACCATGAGCATATCTCACAGAGCTAGACAAATCATTCCTAAAATTTATCTGGAACCAACAAAGACCTAGAATAACAAAGGGATTCCTGGGCAAAAAAGACAAGGCAGGAGGCATTACTATTCCTGACTTGAAATTATACTTCAAGGCTACTGTGATAAAATCAGCATGGTACTGGCAACAAAATAGACCTGAGGATCAATGGAACAGATTAGAAAATGCTGAAGCCACTACAAACACACTCATCCAACTTATCTTTGACAAAGGGGCCAAACATACTCATTGGAAGAAAGATAGCCTCTTTAACAAATGGTGCTGGAAAAACTGGATCTCTACATGCTGAAAACTAAAACTTTACCCAGGTCTATCACCATGCACTAAACTAAAGTCAAAATGGATTAAAGATTTAAACATTAAAGCAGAGACACTAAGTCTCCTAGAAGAGAAAGTAGGAGGAACTCTTAAAGACATAGGGGTAAGCAAAGAGTTCATGGACAGAAATCAAATCGCATGGGAAACAGTTGAAAGAATTAACAACTGGGACCTACTCTTGCTGAGAAGTTTTTTCACGTCAAAAGAAATTACCAACAAAGTGAAAAGGCAACCCACAAACTTGGAAAAAGTCATGAAAAATAAGTACTCAGACAAAGGTCAGTTCTCTAGAATCTATAAAGAACTAAAAAAAACTAGGACCCCAAAATTTAAAGACCCAATCCAGGAATGGGCACCCGAGATGAACACATACTTCTCAAACAAAAAATTAAAGAAGCGAATAAATATATGAAAAAATG
>NW_004524807.1:250795-259157 GCF_000260255.1 Octodon degus
TCAAGACATACAGTTATATGTAGAAGATGGGCAAGGCAATGATCCTGAGAATCTCCAGAAGATTTTTTTAATCTAGCAGTTAATTGGAAAGATTCGCACCCTGACTTACTATATATGCTGATACCTGTGAACTAAGCAACTTCACTACAGATGGCAATCTGTAATTGGAGTTTCATGTTTGGAGTGCCTGTCATTCGGTCTTCTGAATACGGGTTGCTTGTCATGACATGCCAGTTGCTGCTATGAAGTCTCTCAGGCAGATGGTTGCTCAAGAAGAAGGGGGTGGTTAATGAAAGCAAAAGACGGGAAAAGGAATATTGTGGTACTGTCCTGCTTCAAGGTTGTATATGGTAAGATTTTTGGACTAATATGTAAACATAAGAAGTATATAATTCTTTATGCCTATTTTTAAAATATGTTCTAATTTTTAAATATTTTTTTATCATATTCTTTAGGGACTTAAAGTTCAACATATCAATACTTGATGAAAAATACCTGTTCCATATTATACCTAAGATGTTTGATATGCAGACAGATAGTGAGGTTAAGCTTAACAGCCTAAGTCGTATGGTGATAACAATAAGCTTGTCTTCTGGATGGTTAAAAATACAAGTTTGCAGACCAAAATTAGATGAGAAGGAGGGCTGCAAGGAAAGCCAACATTTTGACTCCCGCCTTCCAAGGTCACTTAAGACTCAGGACATATGAGAACTTGTGCTGTAACATCATGTAACTCGGCAGTGTCCCAAATTTTCTGATCAAGGAGAATATGGGGCCAAAGGGGAAAGTGATCGATGATGTAGAGTGTGCCTAAGGAGAGTCACGTGGCCAAGCAATGGCCATGACTCATCCACATGGCTGACACTGACAAAGGTTCAACAATCTGAGGTACAGGATCTCAGGATAAATCCTGAGGGGATTTCACTGACCTTATCAGACCCAAAAATTACAACTCTTGTTGCATAGGTCCTGCTTTACCTTGGTCCTCACCACCCAGCAGAAAAGTATAAAAATGAAATATAAGAAGTAAAGCCATGCTGTTATGTTGAGCTGTAGGGGACTCAGGTTAACAATTTCTGACATTGCCAGTCAAGCGGAAGACCCAATACTTTTATGGACTACTGAACTCTTTTAGATTATTTTGCTGAGTTAACACACCTATAATATTCAAATAACAGAACTTAACAAAAAAAATGGGTATACAGATGAATGTCCATTTTGTATCTGTGTATTCAAAGTGGTTAGGATAGATATATATTTACATTCTCTTTAAGAACAGAGTGATTTGTTCTAATGGTTTTTGTAGATAGGATATCATGTCCGCATCTTGTACAGCAATTAACCACTGGGAGGAATGTATGCAATGTGTTAATTATTGAAACTGTCCTACCAATTTGATTTGAAACTGTCTCATTGCTATTGGTTTATCAATAAAATTATGGAAAAAAAAGTAGGGCCTGGCCAGCACAAGGGTCTGAGTTCAATCCCTAGTTCTGGAAAAAAGAAGAGAGAGATTTGTATTTCTAGTAGATACAATACACGCTATAAATTTTTCTCTTATTATACAGATACAGGAGACTTTACATAGAATAAAAAATAGTTTCTCTGATTTTTTTTTTACCTGGTCCTGTGTGATGATTGCATGCAAAGGACCAGAAGAAAACTCCTTGATAGATGAAGGAGTCAAGTGACAAGCCCACAGTGCAGATGTCCACATACAGGACTGGCACAATGGCTTCCCCAGTATCTACTAGGAGCGGGCTGGATGGGTGAGCATTCTGTTTAACTTGATACGTAGATATGCAAGCTGCCTTTTAAAACATCTCTCTGCATAGATCAATTCTATTCTTTTGATGGGGAAGTGTATGAAATAACAAAGAAACAGTTGGAGTTTTAAAGGCAAAAACCCAGGAATTCAGCATCATACAAGCATGCAAAATCAACAACCCACATTGTTTTGGAATGGAAGAAATTTGACAGTACAAATTTTACACATGAGGAATATATTTCACCAAAGTGATCACAATACTTGAAGGACATTTTTTATGGTTATTACATAGTTGTTCTTTGTAAAAGATTACATTTTTAATGAAATATTCTCTCTCATCCTGTTTTCTTTCAGTCTGCTTTTTCCATATAGCAAATGTAGTCAACATATTAGAGTTAAGCAGGATTTGGGGTCTATAGTTATGTGCTATGTATCATCAAGTATACTTGACAATATCTGCTGAAACTGAAAAGATACTTGCAATTTTCAGATTTAGCATCTTCTAGGCACTGTAAAAATCATTGAAAAGAGAAAAAGGACACGGAAAGAACTTCTTCTGAAATAACAGAATCCTCCTCAGCTTCCTGTCTGTTATAAACTGGGACGCTGAACTCAGCCTACCTGTGTTTAAATCTTGTTATGAAAATTAAATGATCAAATTTTTAAAAATGCTTGAAGTAGCACCTACCCAATGACATGCACACTGAAATGTCTGTTAAATGTAACAAATGTTTTTAATAAATACAAGTACAAGGTGGTAAGCTACTTTGTGAATACTATTTTTCTTCTATAACAGGTGGACAAGAAAATAAATAGCTCAATGAAGATCCTGCCCAGATTAGTACATTTATGAACAATAAACATTGCTATGTCACTAGATCCTAGAAGAATGTTTGGTGGATGGGAGGCAATCAATGGCTGCTTGTTGCATGAATGAGCATGATCCCAAAGCTTGGACTGGGGCCAGGCCACCAGTATCCAGCCCGAGGCCAGAATTATAATCATTCGCATAAAATAATTTAAGAAGGACTGCATGTAAAAACAAAGTCCTGCAGAGAGGTGCTACCCTGGGTAATTAGACTTTGAGGGAGGTGCTGTGTTGCAGGAGATTACCAAACACCAGAGAGGCACAGGAGTGGGACAGAGAGGTTCAAGGCTGGAAATCAGGGAGGGCAAATTGAAGTGAGAATGAGTTGTGATTATCAAGAGATACAAAACAGTACAACCTCTGTACCAAAAGATTAGCCAAAAGTATATTTCTCCTTGTTCCTAATAAAATCTCTGTATATCTGGGACATGTCTCCTGGTCTTAATCATTTCCATATGTGGGAAAACTCTTCCCAATGCACTAGAATTTGTTTTCAAATAATTTTAATCAGCACTTTTTCCTGAAGCTGGGTGAAATAACTCAGTAACGGTGCTTTGGTGTAGTATATGTGAGGTCCTGTGTTCAATCCCCAGGACCACCTCTAAAAAATGTTCTTTCATCTTGTAAACCCTCTCGTGTACATCTCATTAGCCTCAGTGTTTCTCACATCTGCCCTCTGGATCTCTTCAATCATATCGCTTCTGCATGATGATTCTTTGCATATTTAAATCTTTTTATCTAGGAATCTTTTCTCCACCAGACTATTTTTTTTTTGTTTCATTAAATAACTGTTTTCTGTTTTTCAAATAACTTGGATTCTTTACAAGTCCTTTACCTTCCTGATAGTTCTCTTTCTCTGTGACAGCTGTCAATACTCCACACAACACAAGGAGACCAGAAATGAAACTTTCGGCAAGGATAAAACAAACTAATAATTGCAGTTATCATTTTGATGTATGTGGCAAAAGTATATCCAACAAAAAAGTTGTATTAAATCAGGTCAAACCAGTTTTTCTGTAAATGGTTGGTTGGTAAATATTTTAAAGTGCAGTCTATAAGTTTCGGTCCCAGAACTTAATTCTACTGTAGCACAAAAGCAGCCTTAGGCAATATGTAAATGAATATGTTTCAATAAAAATTTCATTTGAAAAAAATGCGTTTTAATTTGTGAATTCCTTCAGTAGAATACTCATATGCTTTCAGTCTACTAAAATTCCTGCCATTGAAGAGGAAGACCCTATACTATTATGGACTACTGGACTCTTATAGAATATTTTGCTGAGTTAACACACCTATAATATTCAAACAATGGAACTAAACAAAAAAAAAAAGGGGATACAGATGAATGACCATTTTGTATCTGTGTATTCAAAATGGTTAGAATAGATATATAGTTACATTCTCTTAATGAATAAAAGGATTTGTTCCAATAGTGTTTGTAAATAGGATATCATGTCCGCATCTTGTACAGCAATTAACCACTAGGAAGAATGTATGCAATGTGTTAATTATCAAAACTGTCCTACCAATTTGGTTTGAAACTGTCTCATTTCTACTTGTTTCTCAATAAAATTATGGGAAAAAATAAAGTGAAATGCAAAAAAAGAAAAATAAATTTCATAGTTTTAAATCTGATGAAGGCAAAAATAAAAAAATAAAATAAATAAATAAATAAATAAATAAAATTCCTGTACTTCTTCATATCATGCCTTATACTATAGACTTCTAACACTGCGAAATGATGTTATATCTAGCCCAGTATAATTGTAGTCATACAAATTTAGCCTATATATCTAGCGTGTCATATCTTTTTGTTCTGATTTTTGGGCACTGAGTGAAAAAGCTGCTCTTCTCCATTGCATGCCAACTATGTACTTACGGATGCACTCTGTCTTCATTTTATCACAAACTATTGATAAAAATGTTGAGTGGGACAAGTCCTTTTTGTAATAATATTTCAGGTTAATAGAAATGTATTGATAATCACTCCCTGAAGGCATTCTTCTAATCAGTTATTATGGATTAGTTTTACCACCTACCCTCCTTTTTTTTTTTTTTTTTTTTTTTTTTTTGGAACCAGGGATTGAACTCAGGCCTTTGTGTTTGCCAAGCAAGCTCTACTGAGCTATCTCCCCAGCCCCCGACCCTACTTTTTATACATACATAATTATGAGAAACTATAAAATATCTTAATAAACTGCAAAATCAATACCTGTAACACCTTATAACATTAGCTTACTAACTCGTGAAAGGGTTTTAAATTGAAATTTGTCCATGTAACTTAGTATAAAGTTTACCAGTGTTCTAAGGTTTTAGGTCCCCTCCTATGTCCTGGCAAATGAAGTACAGTATTTGTACTTTTAAGAAGTCATATTGAAGAATGTTCTTTTTCTCATACATGCCTCCACTAGGTACAGGATTTGGAATGGAATGATTGTGTCACAAGGAAGCATACCTTCTACTCATGGAATATGTTCAGAAGATGATAGAATTTGAATGATGAATTTCTTGTACCAAGTAAACAGTGGACTAGATTACAAGATCATATCTATGTCTGAAAATCTAAATGAAGAAAGTTTGCTCAGTGATGTAACTATCAAGGACTTATTAAGGAAATAACTTCTTGTCTCTCTACTGATAGGGATTTTGGAAGATGTTAAATCCACACAAATACCTGCAGCTCAGGCCTCACTGTCATTATTAATTCCTTGTTATCTGCCGCTCCAGAGATTGTACCGGCAATGGCTCCAAAAGACAGGATATGGAATGAGATTGAATTCCTGACAATCTGAGACTCATGAAATATTTATTTGTACACCGGAAAGGAGTTGGAATTAGTCTTTTACTACTCTTGTTGCAAATCTAGTCTTGTAAATTCTGTTTTAGCCTAAAGTAGGATCATCCACACAGGATATTGAATATTCCATTCTCTTCTTTGTCTAGAATATATATCCAGTCATTATTTGTATCAAGACTATCACACTACTCTAATTAGAATTGTTATTTTTTTTAGAATTGTTATTTGAATTGTGGACTTTTTAGGTAAAAGCAGGAGCTGAAGTAAACCCTGAATTAAAATTTAAATGAATGTGGTATGATTATAAGGAAACTTTGATAATTTTCAAAGCCATTTTCATCAAAATCCAGTAGAATAAATGTTGTTTTTATTAAAAGCAAAATAAACTTAAAAATATACAATCACTATCTAAGCCTTAGAATTATGATAACATTAAAAAGCAAAATAGTAACTTGATTAAAATGCAATCATGAATATTGTGATATCATAATTTCCATGAGGGAGATCCTACTTGATTGTCTAATACTTCTTTATTCATGGAGTGTGCTATTAACTTTTTTCTTTAGCATTTTCCTCTCTCTCCCGCAGCAGCCATTATAACTAAGCCCTTCAGTGGTGCTACACATAAAAGAAGTCAGCATTCATTAACTTCCTGCCTAGGGTTTGGGTTTGAGAAGCTTGTTATGAAGATGATCTCAGGGCTTGAGCTCTAGTTCAGTGGAATGGTACTTGCCAAGTATTGCATGGGGTCCTGGATTCACTTTAAAAAGAAAAAGTAGGGCTGTGTGCATGCCCTGGACTGTGCTACTGCCCTGGAATGAAGGCTCCAGGTTTTCTAGGGCGAGTTAGAAACTGACCCCCTGAACACTGAAGTCACACGCCAACATGCACATGAAGCCACTCAGAAAATGAGAGACTTACTCATTCAAGACATTGTGGAAATCTGTACAATCACTAAATATCCATTAAGTTGCACTAGCCCAGGCCCGGTGAGTGTGTGGGAGAGCTTCCTGCTACCCTGTGCAGGTGGGACCTACTACTGGTCCCAGCCCAGGCGCAGCGAGGGTGAGACCCTCTTCCACCCCCTTGGAACACCCCCGTACCACTCCACAGCACCTCCCCCACCCTGCCCACTCAGTAGGAATTTCTGCCTCCTTCCGGGAACCATGAGACCCAGTCCTAACCTAGGCCCGGTGAGTGTGTGGGAGAGCTTCTGGCTACCCTGTGACAGTGGGACTCACTACTGGACACAGCTCAGGTGCAGCGTGGGTGAGACCCTCTTCCACCCCCTTGGGACGCCCCCCACCACTCTGCAGCACCTCCCCCAACCCGCCGGCCCAGTAGGAATTTCTGCCGTGTTCTGGGAACCCCTCAGATCCAGTCTTAGCCCAGGCACAGTGAGTGTGTGGGAGAGCTGCCTCCCCCCCCACTTCAACTTGTCCCCTCCAGGCTCAGCTCAGGCCTGGCATACATGCCTAGGGTGTAACCCTGCAGCTGCAATTCCTGCAGAGAGTGTAGAGGATAGAACCACCCAGATAGTCTGGGAGCAAAAAATCTTGCCAGAAGGGCACAACAAGTTCACCTCCAAGGACAGCAGCAGGAAGGAGATGAGCACAGCAGCCAGACCCAAGCCAGGTACAGCTGGATAAATCCAAACTTTTTAGATCTTCACCTGAACTTCACTACGTGCTAAGGTTATAACTACAATGAAGATCTACAACAAAGGTTAGAAAACAGTGCTGCACAAAAGGACAAGAAGGAACAAAATGCAACCTCAGAACCCAAGCCCACCCATAACAAGTGCAAAGAACACTAACACAGAAAAAATTGGAAATCACACAGCTGAAAGCAATGAATCAATGGCTTCTGAAATAAAATAACAGCTGCAGAAAGGTATAGAGGAACTCAGATTGGAAATAAAAAAAGAAAGCTCTGAATTAATAACATCTGCAGTAAAGAATCAAATGCAGAAACATATGGAGGAAACCCAAAGACCACTCAGAACAGGTGAGGAGGACACTAGATCTGCTCAAATGCACGAATTAATAGCGTTGATAGTAAATAAGCAACAGCAGAAAGGTATAGAGGAACTCAGAACGCAATTCTTTTCTGAAATAAAAAAAGAATTCACAGAACTCATAGCATCTGAAGTAAAGAAGCAACTACAGAAACATAGGGAGGAAACCCCATCTGAAAAAAACATTGCAGTAAAAGAATTTATAACTGCTTCTAAAGAAGATATTGATAAAAATATAGAAGAGATTAGAGAAATGATGGATTCCTTGAATGAGCAATACAAGAAAGAAATAGATTGCATGAAGCAGAGTCAAAGAGATATAGAGGAAATTAAACTCTCAATCACAAGCTTGCAAAACCGTTTAAGTGAAAGTGAAGGCAGAGTTTTCTATCTTGAAGATGCTGGTGTGGCGAGTGAAAAGGTAGGAAAGGATCTCTTAAAAACGATGAGGATGCAGGAAAGAATAATCCATCACCTGCAAGATGATGCAAAGATGAACAATGTGAGATTAATAGGCATCAATGAGAAAAAGGAGTCAATACAAATGACATTAAAAAAATATGGGCAGAAATAATAGCAGAAAACTTCCCAAATATGAGGAAACAATCTGATATTCAGGTAACCGAAGCATACAGAATGCCAAGGAACCTCAATCCAATGAAAAACACACTGAGACATATAATAGTCAAGATTCCAGAAATTCAGCACAAGAATAATATATTGAAAGCCGCTAGACAAAAGAAGCAGATCACATTCAAAGGAAAACCCATCAGAATTAGAGCCGACTTCTCTTCACAAACCATGAAGACAAGAAGAGCATGGAGCAGAGTACTGCAGGTCCTCTATGAAAACAAATTCCAGCCCAGACTACTATACCCTGCAAAACTCTCTTTCAAGTTTGAAGGAGAAGTG
>NW_004524807.1:260740-262411 GCF_000260255.1 Octodon degus
AATCCTCCCAAAATCATTCCTGAAGGCAGGTATTATACTGATACCAAAACCAGGGAAAGACACAGCTAAGAAAGAGAACTACAGGCCAATCTCCCTCATGAACATAGATGCCAAAATCCTCAATAAAATACTAGCAAATAGAATACAGCAAATCATCAAGAAGGTCATATACCGTGACCAGATAGGATTCATCCCAGGGATGTAAGGATGGTTCAATATTCGAAAATCTATAAATGTAATAAACTATATCAACAGAGTGAAATCTAAAAACCACATGACCATCTCCATTGATGCAGAAAAGGCTTTTGACAAAGTCCAACACTCATTCACATTCAAAGTCCTATAGAAAATTGGAATAGATGACCTCTACTTCAATGTGGTAAAAGCCATTTATGAAAACCCAACAGCTAACATTATCCTAAATGGAGAAAAAACTGAAATCTTTTACTCTTAGATCTGGTACAAGACAAGGATGTCCTGTATCATCACTCCTATTCAATATAGTTCTGGAATCGTTAGGTACAGCCATTAGACAAGAGAAAGAAATAAAATGAATGAGAATAGGCAAAGAAGAAGTTAAATTATCTTTATTTGAAGATGACATGATACTTGACTTGGAAGACCCAAAAAACTCCACCAAGAAGCTACTAGAGTTAATACAGAAATTCAGTAGCACAGCAGGTTATAAAGTCAACACACAAAAGTCAATAGCATTCCTCTATACAGACAACAAACACACTGAGAGGGAAGTTATAGAACCAATACCTTTTACAATAGCACCAAGGAAAATGAAATACCTTGGAATTAATCTAACTAAAGAAGTCAAAGATCTTTTTGAGGGAAATTACAGTACTCTTAAACAAGAGACCATAGAGGATTTCAGAAAATGGAAAGATATTCCATGTTCCTGGATAGGAAGAACCAACATTGTGAAGATGGCCATACTCCCAAAATTGCTGTAGAGATTTAATGCAATCCCTATCAGACAACCACAAACATATCTCACAGACCTAGAGAAATCATTCCTAAAATTTTTCTGGAACAAGACCTAGAATAGCAAAGGAAATTCTGGGCAATAAAGACAAGGCAGGAGGCATTACAATTCCTGACTTGAAATTATATTACAAGGGTACTGTGATAAAATCAGCATGGTACTGGTAACAAAATAGACCTGAGGATGAATGGAATAGATTAGAAGATGCTGAAGACCCTACAAACACACTCATCTACCTTATCTTTGACAAAGGGGCCAAACATACTAATTGGAAGAACGATAGCCTCTTTAACAAATGGTGCTGGAAAAACTGGCTCTCTACATGTTGAAAACTCAAACTTGTCCCAGGTCTATCACCATGCACTGAACTAAAGTCAAAATGGATTAAAGATCTAAACATTAAAGCACAGACACTAAGTCTCCTGGAAGAGAAAGTAGGAGGAACTAGTGAAGACATAGGGGTAGGCAAAGAGTTCATGGACAGAAATCAAATCGCACGGGAAACAGTTGAAAGAATTAACAACTGGGACTTACTCTTGCTGAGAAGTTTTTTCACATCAAAAGAAATTACCAACAAAGTGAAAAGGCAACCCACAAATTTGGAAAAACTCATGACAAATAAGTACTCAGACAAAGGTCTGCTCTCCAGAATTTATGAAGAACTAAAAAACACTAGG
>NW_004524807.1:262887-264091 GCF_000260255.1 Octodon degus
AGCTATTAAGAATGATAAACTGCAAGCCTTTATATTGAAGTGGATGCCACTTGAACATATACTCATAAGTGAAATAAACCAGACACACATGTGTAAGTATCGTATAGTCTCCCTTGTATCACATCTCAAAAGAAGAAATACAAATTGAAGGGTATAATAAAAGTAAAAGGAAAGCAGGATCTCAGGACTAACTAACCAAGAGAGGGAAAGGAGAAGATCTAGGATAAATGATTAAGTCAAGCCATACAGTTACATGTAGAAGATGGGCAAGGCAATGATCCTGAGAATCTTCAGAAGATTTTTTAATCTATCAGTAGATTAGAAAGATTCTCACCTTGACTAACTCTCTATACTGATACCTGTGAATTAAGCAACTGCACTGCAGATGGTATTTTGTAATAGTAGTTTCATGCTTTGAGTGCCTGTCATTCTGGTCTTCTGAATATGCCCTGCTTGTCATGACATGACAGTTGTTGCTATGATGTCTCTCAGGTAGATGGTTGTTCAAGAAGAAGGGGGTGGTGAATGAAAGCAAGAGATAGGAAAAGGAATAATGTGGGATTGTCTTTCTTCAAGGTTGTATATGGTGAGATTTTTGGACTTATGTGTAAACATAAGACATATATAATTCTTTATGCTTATTTTTAAAATATATTCTAATTTTTAAATTTTTTTATATTCTGTAGGAACTTAATGTTCAGTATATCAATACTCTACGAAAAATTGCTGTTCCATATTATTACTAAGATGTTTGATATGCAGACAGATAGTGAGGTTAAGCTTAACAGCCTAAGTCATATGGTAATAACAATAAGCTTGTCTTCTGGATGGTTAACAATCTAAGTTTGCAGACCAAAATTAGAGAAAAAGGAGGGCTGAAAGGAAAGCCCACATTTTGGCCCTAGCCTTCTAAGGTAAATTCAGACCCAAGTCATATGTGAACCTGTACTGTAAGGTCATGTAACTCAGTAGTGTCCCAAATTTTCTGATCAAGGAGATTATGGGGCCCAAGAGGAAAGTGATCAATGATGTAGAGTGTGCCTAAGGAGATTCACTTGGAGAGAAAACATTCTCTCAGGCTTTTACAGAGGGCACACTGGCCAAGCAATGGTCATGACTCATCCACATGGTTGACTTTGATAAAAGTTCTAGAATCTGAGGTACAGGATCTCAGGATAAATCCTGAGGGGATTTCACTGACCTT
>NW_004524807.1:264873-272216 GCF_000260255.1 Octodon degus
AATAAATAAATAAAATAAAAAAAATAATTAATACATTGCATACTGCCTTCCTAGCGGTTAATTGTTGTACAAGATGAAGACATCATATCCTGTTTACAAACACTATTAGAACAAATCCCTGTCTATTCATTGAATTAAGAGATTGTAGCTATATATCTAAGCTAACCATTTTGAATACACGGATACAAAATGGTCATTCATCTGTATGCCATTTTTTTGTTTAGTCCTATCATTTAATTATTATAAGTGTGTGAACTCAGCGAAATATTCCAAAATAGTCCAGTTGTCCATAATAGTATTGGGTCAGCCACTTGACTGGTAATGTCAGAAGTTGTTGACCCGAGTCCCCTACAGCTCAACATAACAGCATGGCTTTACTTCTTATACTTTGTTCTTATACTTTTCTTCTGGGCGGTTAAGACAAAGATAAAGCTAAACCTATGTAACAAGAATTGTAGCTTTTTGATCTGGCAAGGTCAGTCAAATTCCCTCAGGATTTATCCTCAGACTCTGTACATAGGATTGTAGATCCTTTGTGAAGGTCAGTCAAGCAGAAGAGTCACGGCCATTGCTTGGAAAATTTGCTTACTGTGACAGCCTGAGAAAATGTTTTCTCTCCATGTGACTCTCCTTAGGCACACTCAATGACATCAATCACTTTCCTCTTTGGCCCCATAATCTCCTTGACCAGAAAATTTGGGACAACTGAGTTACATGATGTTACAGTACAAGTTCTCATATGTCCTGAGTCTTAATTGACCTTGGAAGGCTAGGGCCAAAATGTTGGCTTTCCTTGCAGCCCTCCTTTTTCTCTAATTTTTGGTCTGCAAACTTAGGTTGTTAACCCTCCAGATAAGAAGCTTATTGTTATTACAATATAAACTAGGAAGTTCAGCTTAACCTCACTATCTGTCTGAATATCAAACATCTTAGGCATAACATGGAACAGGTATTTTTCATCATTTATTATATGTTAAGCTTTAACTCTCTAAAGGATTTGAAAAAAAATTAAAATATGTTTAAAAAATAGGAATAGAATTATATACGTTTACATATAAGTCCAGAAATCTAAACATATATAACATTGTTGCAGGACAGTCCCACAATACTCCTTTTCCTGTCTCTTGCCTTCATTCACCACTTCCTTCCTCTTTAAACAGTCATCTACCTGAGAGACAGCACAGCACCAACTGGCATGTCATTACAAGCAGCATGTATTCAGAAGACCAGAATGACAGGCACTCCAAGCATGAACCTACTATTATAAATGTCCATCTTCAGGGCAGTAACTTAGTTCACAGGTGTCAGTAGATATACTTAGGGTGCAAATACTTCCGATTAACTGCTAGATTTGAAAATCTTCTGAAGATTCTCAGAATCATTGCCTTACCCATCTTGTACATATAACTGTATGGCTTGCCTCTGTCATGCTTCCTAGTTTTCCTCCTTGCTCTCTCTTCATTGTCTAGTTCTCAAGTTCTTGCTTTCCTTTTAATTGTATTATACTTTTCTATTTGTATTTCTTCTTTAGAGTTCTTATACTAGGGAAACTATATGATATTTGCATATATATGTCTGGGCATCTTGGTTGTTTCCAAGATTTGGCTATCACAAATTGTGCTGCTATAACCATAGGCACACATATATCACTGATATGATGTTTTCAGATCCTCTGGGAAAATTCCCAGTAGAGGAAAGGCTGGTTTAAATGGGATTTCCAGTCCAACTTTTCTGAGAAGTCTCCACACTGATTTCCATAATGGTTGCACCAATCTACATTCCCACCCGCAGAGGAGAAGGGTTCCTTTTTCCCCACAGCCTCTCCAACATTTGTTGTTGGTTGATTTCCTTATGACAGCCATTCTTTCTGGGGTGAGATGGTATCTCAGTGTTGTTTTAATTTGCATTTCACTAATGGCTAGTGATGTGGAGTATTTTTTAATGTATTTATTCACTTCTTTAATTTCATCCTCTGAGAAGTATGTGTTCATCTCTAATGCCCATTTCTGGACTGGGTCTTTAAATTTGGGGGCCCTAGTGTATTTTAGTTCTTTAGAAATTCTAGAGAGCAGGCCTTAGTCTGAGTATTTATTTGCCAAGCTTTTTTCAAAATTTGTGGGTTGTCTTTTTACTTTGTTGGTGATCATTGAAAAAGTTCTCAGTAAGAGCAGGTCCCAGTTGTTAATACTTTAAGTGTTTCCAGTGCAATCTGATTTTTGTTCATGAAATCTTTGCCTACCCCTATGTCTTCAAGAATTCCTCCTACTTTCTCTTCCAGGAGATTTAGTGTTTCTGTTTTAATGTTTAAATCTTTAATCCATTTTGACCTTAGCTTAGTGCATGGTGATAGATCTGGGTCAAGTTTTGATTTTCAGCATGTAGAGAGCCAGTTTTTCCAGCACCATTTGTTAAAGAGGCTATCTTTCTTCCAGTGAGTATGTTTAGCCCCTTTGTCAAAGATAAGGTGGATGAGTGTGTTTTTAGAAGCTTCAACGTCTTCTAATCTATCCCATTGATCCTCAGGTCCATTTTGTTGCCAGTACCATGCTGATTTTATCACAGTAGTCTTGTACTATAATTTCAAGTCAGGAATTGTAATGCCTCCTGCCTTGTCTTTATTGCCCAATATTTCCTTTGCTATTCTAGGTCTTTTCTTGGTCCAAATAAATTTTAGGAACGATTTTTCGAGGTCTGTGAGGTATGATGGTGGTAGTTTGATAGGGATTGCATTAAATCTGTACAGCAGTTTTGGGAGTATGGACATCTTCACCATGTTTGTTCTTCCTATCCACGAAGATATATTGAAAGATATCCATGGAGTATATTGAAAGATATCCATGGAATATCTTTCAATTTTCTGAAATCCTGTATGATCTCTTTTTTAAGAGTAATGTAATTTTCCTTGAAAAGATCTTTGACTTCTTCAGTTACATTAATTCCAAGGTATTCCTTTTTCCTCGATGTTATTGCAAAAGGTATTGTTTCTATAATTTCCCTCTCAGTGTGTTTGTTATGTGTGTGGAAGCATGCTATTGACTTTTGGGTATTGACTTTGTATCCTGATATGCTACTGAATTTGTGTATTAGTTCTAGTAGCTTTTTGGTGGAGTTTTTTGGTCTTCCAAGTAAAGTATCATGTCATCTGCAAATAATGGTAATTTAACTTCTTCTTTACCTATTCTTATTCCTTTTATTTCTTTCTCTTGTCTAATGGCTCTAGCTTATGATTCCAGAAATACATTGAATAAGAGTAGGGTACACTGTAATATTTCAACTTTCTACTTTTGAAACAAAATTATGAGGAATGCAGATAAAGAAAAATACGTGGCTCATACACAGAAAAATTAAGTGCTGCATTAATGAAAACCTGAAGAAACCATGACATTAGATATGTTAAATATTTTAAATGGTCTATTTCAAACATGATCAGTTAATTGCAGAAAACTGCTTAAAGAACTAAAGAAGGGGTGGGAAGATAGCTTGGTCATCCAAGCACCTGCTGGTAAGTACAAACACCTGGATTCAAACCCCCATTACTGGTAGCACATGCCCTGCTGTCCCTGGTACCCTTGGTGCACAGTGCCTACTCTTGAAACCTGTCATACCAGTGCAGGGAAGGATGAGACAGGAAGATCATTACAAATTCAAGTTGTGTAATGAGACCCTGTACCAAATTAATCAATAAGAACTAAGGAAAAACATGCAAGCAGGGTCAGGGAGATGGCTCAGTGGAATAAGTCCTTCCTTGGCAAGTGCAAGGGTTTGAGTTCAATCCCCAGTTACACCAAAAAAGAAAGAAAGAAAGAAAAGCATGCAAGCAATATCTCACCAAATTTAGACTATCAAGAACCAAATACAAAATTAAAAAGGAACCAAATTAGTACTTTTCCCTGTAGCATCATAGATTTTACATTTACATTTGTAAGGGATGCAGGTCTACAATTTTATTTTCAGATAATACCTTTTTGATCCCTATTTCCACATCTTTCTAAAGTCTACTAGGATTTTGCATTTCATCTTGAGTTTTGGTAGTTTGTATTTCTATAGGATGTCCATTTCATCTAGTTTATTTAATATATAAATAGAACATTGTCTATAGTATACCCTTATAATCCTTTCTGTACTCAAAACATGGCACTAAATAAAACTACTAAAATTAATATCTCAGGGACGACCTGCTCTGACCCCTCTTATGTCCCTCTCTTAGACAGGAGTTTTCTTTCCCTCAATAAATGTATTCTGCTCATACCAAAAAAATTAATATTTCATGGATGACTTTCACTAAACCTCTGAAGAAGAATCAATCCTAAATACATCACAAATTCACCCAAGAAACAAAAGATGAGGAAGAAACATTTAATAACTCCATGTATGAAATAAATATAGCTCTCATACCAAATGAAAAACATTGTAAGGAAAAAAGGGCACAAATCTATATTGCTTGTGAATACAGATGCAAAATCCCTGCAAAATACTAGCAATCTGACTCTAGCAACATATATAAAGGACTAGATACCATAACCAATTTGGACTTATTCCAGAAATAAAGAATGATTTAAATGAGAAAATGTACCAATGCTTATAGCCTTATATACATTATATACATACAGACATGTAAATGCAATATTAATTTAATATAATTATTTTATAAGACACATTAATAACAACACTAATAATCACATTAAAATAGTAAAGAACAATTCCATATAGTTTTCTCAATAAACAACAAAGAATGAGCATTAGATAACATTCAACACTTTTTATGAAGAGAAAAAAAATTTGAAACAGAAGTCTCTCAAAACAAAGCAGGGCCTCCACTGGAAAGTCAGAGCAAACATTCCACTTAATGGTGAAAGAATCAAAGCCTTTGCTCTAAATCAAAAACAAGACAATTATTCTTCTATTTCTAAGGCTATTTTTGGATGTGCTTGCCAAGATACATACGCAAGAAGAAATAAGAACAAGTAAAATCATTGCTATTTAGAGATGAGATGTCTGATATACAGATAATCCCAAGGAATCCACAATAACAATAAAGACATATTACAATCAACAAAAGAATTCAGCATACTATGATAAAAGATAAAAATACAAAAATGAATTTTACTTACATATTATCATGAGTAATCAAAGATAAAATTAATAAACCAATTCCATGCATAATAGTATAGAAATATTCAGATAAATTAAACAGTAGTAGCACGACTTACACACTGAATACTTTGACAGTCACTGAAAGAGATTAAAGATAATCTAAATAAACGGGAAAACTTCACACCTTTGTGAACTAGAAAAATATTTTTAAGAAAGCTATGTTCATGAGATTGGCCTACACATTTAATGCAGCTTTAATCAAAAGCCCACATGTTTGTTCTCACAGAATTTGAAAAATTGGTTCCAAAAGATACATGGAAAAGCAAAGGAGACATAATAACAAAACAAAATGAAAATACCTTAAGAAGGAATATACAAATTTAAACAACCACATTTTCCAAAATTAATATAATTTCCAAATTTACCAAAATACCATCAAGATCATGCAGTGCTACCATAAGGACAGGTGAGCAGGTCAGTAGAAGGGACTGAACAACACAAAAATCACAACACAAAAATCATCCAATGTAGAGGGGGCAAAAATAAAGACAGATATTTCAGTGGAATAAGGACCTATGCAATGAATAATAAGCATATGAAAAAAATCTCAACATCATTAGCTACAAAGACATCCAAATAAAAACCACAACTAAATTCCACTTCAAACCTACTAAGACAGCTAATTTTCAATGGCTAATGATGGTGTTGAGAATGTGAAGAGATTAGAATCTTCATATATTGATGGTGGGAACATAAAAATATACAGTAGATTTGGAAAATGTGGTTGTAGTTCCTCAAAAAGCAAAACAAAGTTAAGGCATGATTTAGCAATTTGACTCCTTGGAAATAGCCAAGAAAAATGAAAACATATGCCTGCTTAAAAATATGTACACAAGGGTTCATAGTAATACTTTTCATAATTGACAAAATGTGGAATGCAATTTAGAAGAAAAATTCATAAAATAATGAATAAATGTGTAGATAATTGCTGACAGTTATAGTTCAGTGGTAGATTATTTGCCTAACACCCATGAGGCTTGATTCCCCAGCACACAGGGTGGGGATATAATATGTTATGTATAAAGGATAGGTGGATGTGGTCAATCCATATGATGGGATGATTACTGAGCAATGCAACAGAGTATTGTTGCATGCTACAATGTTGAGGAACCTTGAAAATATTGTGTTAAATTAAACAAGACAGACAGAAACATCACATAGTGGATTATTCCAACTATATAGAATGTCCTTACTAGGTAAATCCATAGACACAAAAAAAGCAGACAATTTTTTTTTTCTGGGAATTGAGGAAAGGAAAAGAAATCAAAATGGTAATGTGCAAAAAATTTCTTTTGGGTGTACTGAAATGTTCTAGAATTAGACAATGGTGATAGTTGTACAGTTTCACTAGTATCCTAAACAGTTTTAGATTATAAACTTTAAAAGTTTATAATCATTTTATTCAATACCATTTTATGGTATATGAATTTTACCTCCATCAAAAATAGAGAACTCATTATATTTTTTAAAGGGCTAATGCTTCAGTAGGCAAATGGCTTACTTTGAAATTTTGTGTACTGTCAAGTGAGACTTTAAATCCAGCACAGGTGGAGAGCTGTGATTCTCAGAACCACGGATCTTCACATGACACAGAAGAAGCTGACCTGGACAGTGACAGGCAAGGGTCCACTCTAGTGAAGAGGACACAAGCCAAGGGACAAAGCAATCTGGGCTGAGGCTGCCTGGCTGCGGCTATTGCATTTTTTTCAGTTTAGCTACTGATGCCAATAAAAATCTCTCTTTTTCTACTTAAGTGATTGGGTTGAATTTCCACCATTTGCCAGCAAAACTCTGGAATAATACCTGTATTTAAAGAAAAACAGTACTCAAATGGTTTTAAAGAATTATAACCCTAAAAGCAAGAGTATATTACATGGCGATGAGTGAAAGTGAAGACACAGGGTTGTATTTCAATAACATTAGCCAAAAAGTTGTTAATGGATAATTTAAGCTCAGATCCTTAATACAACGATGCTGAAACTTAAGGAAAATCTTGATAAGATCAAAGTTCAAAATGTTTAGGAAGAATATGATTTTGAATTATCAAGCCTAATTGTTATGAACAACCTGTGCTTGACTAATCCTTGTGTCTTAATTCAACGAGAAGCTCCTGGGTACTGAGGCTGCTTGGTTATCTAGTAAGAGACAGAATGTAGCTGGACAAACATGCTTTACCCCCTATAAAAGCA
>NW_004524807.1:273187-275768 GCF_000260255.1 Octodon degus
TCTTCATACTTTTCTACTGGATGGTTAAGACCAAGGTAAAGCAGTACCTGTGCAACAAGAGAAGGCTTGTATTTGGCTTTGTGATAAGTGCATTTTCTACTGACTATTAGTTTCCTTATTGAAGATTTAATTTGGCATAATTTATTTTTTTAGATAATGTTAGTATTAATAAAATAAGTTGTCCTCATTAAATAATGGTAGAAAGTTTCATTTCATCTTCTAAAACTATATATGTGGCCACTGGTTGCCAAGTTTACTATTAAACATACTAAAATGTATTTGCACCGTGAAATTATAAATTATTTACTTATAGAATAGCTTATTTTATGCTACACAGGAACTTTGTTTTTTTTTATGTGGGATCAAATGACATCTTATACTTTCCAGGCAAGGCACTTATGCCACTGAGGTATCTCCCCAGTCCCAGTATAATTAATTTTCACAGAGAAAATGATTGGATTATGTTTTATTTTCTTAGCTTCTAAAGATATGGACAGTGCCTTCAATTGGAATAAATAATTTTCCAGGAATAAAAGGTGTTCTAGTAAGGGTTTGCATGGGAACAATTTAATACAGGACACACAATATATAGGATTATTTTATAACAGTCACTCAAAGAGGTAAATACAAAGAAGTGCAGGAAACCTGACTACACACTGAAGGCACAAAGAATCCAGCCGAGTGTCTGGACCTCACCCACAGTGATGTCGTGCATGAGTCCAGTTGAAGACCTAGAGCCCATGACAATGACTCCTGCAAGTCTGTCTTATGGATTTGCCCTGAAAGGTCAGTGGTGGAAGCTAGTAAATCTGCCAGTGGGATGAAGAACCTGTGCCAGCAAGCTGAGGGATCTGCACTGGAGCCAGGGTGTGACACACGAAGCAAGCACCAGAGCTCCCCTGAAAAGTACCACAGAATCTTCAATGACAACGAGGTCCTGAGCTCCTCCTACAATGAGAACAGCTGAGTTTATATCAGGAAAACCAGCATGACAAGCTTCTCCAGGACACTGAACAGTGTGCCATCTTTCCCTCTAGAGCCAGAAAGAGATGCTCAAAGTAAGGACCAGAGCTCCTCCAAGAACCACAGTCGTTCTCAGTGACAACAAGGTCCTGAGCTCCTCCAAGGATGAGAACAGTGAGTTCCTCTCAGGAAAGCCAGCATGACAAGCTCCTCCAGGAGAAGCAACAGCTGACCAACAGCACCTCTTCCTCTTTTCCAGTTTTCCTTTTTGTTTGGTTGGCAACCATCCTCAGGTGGGCCTTTTACAGCCAGTGCCATGCTGGTTCAGTTCAGCTGGGTGTTACATGGTGACCACCAGTTGGCAATACCCCACAAATAGGTATATAAGAGGCTCCTCCCCCTATACAAATAAATGACAAATAAAATGCAAAATACAAAATAATTAGCTAACAAAAATAAATGTGATACAGAACTATTGACTGAATGATATCTAGAATAAGCAGTCACTGATAAATGAATAAATTCTTAGGCACACACAGATACACATGCAATAGAGTTGGATCTGTTATCTGAAAAAAATTTGAATGAACTATAGAAATTGTATAAAATAGGATTTTTGTCCAAAAGTTTTTTGGATTCACTGGAAGTCTAAATCTAATTTCCCAGGAATGTATGTATGTAAGCATTCAGGAGAGAGAGAGAGGAGCAGAAAAAGAGAAAAGAAATAGAAGCGAGATGTATTTTGAGAATTTAGGTTTCACCATGAAAATTACAGAACTGTTTGGCAGTAAGCTCATGACAATAACATCTCACTAGCCAGAAAATTAAAAGTGCAAAAAGTCTTTTACTTTTGATAAATGTATTATGCATAAACACATTGTTTTCTTTTTAAAGAAATATTTGGACATTTGCTTCCTGAAGTAAAGTGGCACAGAAAATAAAATACTTCTTCTAACATACACAGCAATTGCTTACTATCTGCCATGTAAAATGTTTCACAGATATCTTGGGAATTTTGTTTATACTTATTGGCTACTTAATCTTCTTGTATTGACTGATTCGTACTGATTAGTTACATTGTAGCAAATTTTGGTAAAGTTGGTGAAGTGACCAGTCTTCTAGTCAGATAAAGTCAGTCTTTAATAATAATTTAGAGTATTTCTCTGTAGTTGGATTTTTTTTTCTTACAAGAAAATTTGATTTATAAATTTTAAGTATGTTTGCCCCCCATGAAGTCAGTCACCCAAAGATCTCTAGTAGTTAAGCTGACCCTGCGGCAGACCTCACGCAGCAGTTAAACTGATTCCTGCCAGGTGTAGCGGCACACACCTATAATCCCCACCCTCAGGAGGCTGAGGCAGGAGGATTGTTACAAGTTTGAGGCCAGCCTGGGCTACATAGTGAATTCAAGGACACCTTAACCACAAAACAAGACCCTGTTTCAAAAAACAAAACACATGGGCTGGTGAGATGGCTCAGTGGTCTAAAGCACCTACTTAGAACAAACTAAGCCAAGCAAAGCACAGGGACCACGGTTCAATCCCCCGGCACCACATGCCAGCCAGCCCCGCCCCCTGGTGGGCTGAGCTGGCCACACACACACACACACACACACACA
>NW_004524807.1:281452-281971 GCF_000260255.1 Octodon degus
TTCCGGGCCTGGCCTCTGGGTCTATTCAGGATCCAGCAGGCCCCGGGTTGTCTCATTCACTTGCCGGGCCTGTGCTCTGGGTCTATTCAGGATCCAGCAGGCCCCGGGTCGTCTCATTCACTCGCTGGGCCTGTGCTCCTGGGTCTATTTTTTGTCTCGGTCTTGAAGTGTGGCCCATATGGGAGTGCCTGTCTCTTCCAAGTTGCAAAGTCACTTTGTCTTCCATCTTGTCTCCTTGAGGGCCTGGCCTTCTCTGACTGCCTGTTTTTATCTAATTCAGCTGCCTACAACAGTATGAATGTAAATTTTTCTTGAAAATGCATTAATGAAAAAACTGATGGATCACATTTGTTCCTCAGACATTCCAAGCCAAAAAAAAATGACATAAAAGATGTCCTAACTGAACAAGGTGATGAATGCCTATACTTCCAGGAAGCTGAGGCAGGAGCATAACCATGATTTTGAGGCCATCGTAAACTATACAGCAAAGCCCTGTCTCAAAAAAAAAAAAAAAAAAAA
>NW_004524807.1:282071-284082 GCF_000260255.1 Octodon degus
CACACACACACACACACACACACACAAAATAAATAAATAAATAAAATTTAAAAAAAAACTTAAAAAAAACACAGAGAATAAAAGAAGAAAATCAAAAAGAAAAGAAAGAAACAGATCCCTACTTGTGGTACAGAAAGAATGATATATACCAATAGTGGCAAGGCTATGGCATCCATGCCGCAGCGAACTGTTTGTTATCATTGAAACTTCTAAAAAGTTCACCATCACTGCATGTATTGGTAGGAAAAGAACTCAGGACAAAGACAGCTGCTGACCAACATCCAGAAATTATTTCACTCTTATTAAATTACAGAAGCATGATAGAAACAATGAGGAACTTACCTCTGTTGTTTTTCTGCAGCCATCTTGTAGGGAGATAGAATTGTTTTGCACTTGTAGGTGCTTCTACTCTACTAATGATTTCTGAGCTCTTCATATTCTTTTCCCTGTATGCTTACACTTGTATTATTTGATCCATCAAAGAATACTTAGATTTATATTATAATTAGCCTTGTTTATTTGAACATGACTATCACAAAGGCAATGAGAGTACAAAAAGATTTAACCATATTTACTTTGTGAGAGCCAGTAACATAGCTCAGCAGACTAAGCTCCTGCTTAGGCAAGTGCAGGGACCAGGGTTCGATCCCCAGTACTGCATGCCAGGCCAAACCCCAGATGGGCTGAGCAGGTACTTAGACCAGGAGTGATGGTGCACGCCTATAATCCCAGCGCTGGGGAGGCTGAAGACAGGAGGATTACTATGAACCCAAGCTGCCTAGTGAGACCCTGTACCATATATAGTGGAATGGCAAATGAGCTGACTGCAACAGCAGAATGGCAGATGGATTTTGAAGACTGGCAAGAATATTAACTCTGGGATCAGTAGCATTTTATCTCAGTTTGCCATCAAAACAGCAAATAAAGTCTTGCAAAGGTCACCTGAAATGAGAATACAAATCATTTCCTGGAAACAGTTGTGCACACATCTGTGTTTCTTAGGGAAACAACCCCACACTTAGGAGTTCAGACAGCCTGGAGGTACTGAGAGCCCTGCCTGGAGACGGTAGGCCAGAAAGGAAGATGCTTGAATCAAATGTTTGCAAACAAGTCAAATGTTACAACTGTTCTATAACACCCACTATTTTCTCACCCAAAGAAGCATAGATATGTGTAGAGAGGAAGATGAAATTTACTTGAATTTTAGAGATACACATAATTCCAAGGAAATGCCAGCATCTCTCCAGATCAGTTTGCTTATGTTCTACAAGCATCCATTTCTACCCTCATGACACTAGAGACATACATCAATCAAGGTTGGGAAGCACTGATGCAGGATTATAAAGTTATCATTATGAAAGAGTAGCAATTGGTAAATACCTCTAATACTAATCAGAAATGCTTGAGAAAAATGCCTCAAAATTGTTAACATATCCAGGAGATGCTGTTGGGACCCCACTTGTACACTCTTCACTTGTTTACTGAACACACTACTCTATTTCTATAGGAATTGGTTAACCTACACCTGCCCCTAGTAAAGAATTGTCTTGACCTTATGTGAAGGCACACATGTCTAATACCAACTTTCTTGGAGATTGAAGTAGGAAGATCCCAACCCCACCTAGGCTGCTCAATGACTTAGAAAGATCCTGTCTCTAAATTAAAAATACAATAAAGGACTGGGAAGGTAGCTCAGTGCAAAGGCTCTGGGTTCAATGTTCAGTACTAAAAGAGGAAAAGAAAATAATTGCTTGTGATCAACAAAAGCAATGCTACTTTAATGTCAGAGCAGACCCAGTGCAATGGCTGATGATAAGGAAGATAGAACTAGGGTATAAATTTTGTTTCAGGGGCAGGTGTGGTGGAACCTGTACCCCTAGCATTTGGCAGCCTGAGGCAAGAGGATTGCTGCAAGTTGGGGGCCAGCCTGAACTACAAAATAAGACTCTGACTCAAAACCAGAGAGAGAGAGAGAGAGAGAGAGAGAGAGAGAGAGAGACAGAGAGAGAGA
>NW_004524807.1:295047-300244 GCF_000260255.1 Octodon degus
ATCTAGGGGCCAGGGAGATAGCTCAGTAGCATAAACACTTGCCTGGCAAGCGCAAGGTCCTGAGTTTAATCCCCAGTACCACAAAAAAAGAAAAAGAAAAGAAAAATCTATTTTAAGCTTCTGTTCTGCCCATAAACAAATATTTGTCATTATATCCTTACAGCCAACCAAGTGAATTTGTTCAGAATTGCTTTATTTGAGTGAATTTTTTAGTTACGCTTTTGCAAGTTTTAATCCTTTGTTTTGACAGAATTGGGGATTGAACTCAGGCCCTTGTGCTTACCAGGCAAGCACTTACTCTACTGAACTAACTTCCCAACCCTTTAAATCCTTTCTTTCATGCTAAACTTTTCTCAGAGGAGTAGTCTTATGTTCAATTCTCTGAAATTCCTGACCTGCCTTACACAACAACTCTTCTAAGAATTTTGAGTTTGGATGATTTGGACACCACATGGAGAGGAAATGTTTATAAATGGAAAATGATCAGCCCCTAAACAACTCAGCAGTGCAGGAAAAGACTTCTGAGGAAGAGGGGAGCACTGGGCCCATAACAGCAATGCAGCAGGAAGAGCCTCTTTCCCACTGGCAGGATCCCAGGATGTACATGTGTATGTTTGGATTCCTGCACTTGGATCACCCACCACACGTGCACACACATATGTGCACATGCTAGTGTGTATGCACATATTAATGCATACATGAATCCATATGGAAATTGGATATCCAAACGGCCACTCTCAATCAAGGACCAGTTTCATTTCAACACAAAAAGAAAACAGAAAAGTTCAGTCTATGTGGACACCTTTGTCCCAAATGAAACAGTTGTGCTTGTAGTGTCAGAATATCTAAGCCAGCAGATCTGAACCTCTTTCCAGCTTTATGACTTTGTTCAAATTACACTTTTCAAATTTGGGTATTTTTTATTATTATTTCAAGGCATTACCACCATTATCATAGGGATATTATGACTATGAAATTGTGTATAAAACCTTTAGCATACTTAGTGGTATAATAAGTGTAAAATGGCATTATAAAAATATTACCTCAAATGTCATTTTCATGACTATATAAATGCATGATTCAAGTGTTGGAAAGACAGACCAAGAGGTACAATTTTGGGCAAGTTATATGAGGAATGACATATTAGGAAGATACCACTAGTGCAGCTATATTAAATGTTATTTATCATTATGTTGTACCAGATACAGATTTTTGTCATGCTTTAATTTTATCTTTCTCATAACAGAAATATTATTTTCATAGTTCATTAAATAAATCATCTTTGCAAGGATTTATAACCTAAATTCTAGAGAAATGAGAACCTTCCTAGGAGTAAACCATGGGTGTAAAGCCACAAAGTTTATAATTTTGAGAAAATAATATTTCAGTTTCTTAATTTATGTGGATTCATCTACAGTAACTCTAACACTGCAATAATTTTTATTATTGTTAAAATGTAGGTTAAAGCCGCATGGTTTCCCTACCTAATGAAACCCTGACTTCTTAGTGCATTTCCTCCTAAAATAGTGTGCTCAAAATGAAAATGCTAAGGACATCTTCATTGACAGCAGAGATTTTCCTTTGCAAAGTAGGTTGGTAAGTTGAAAGCACAATAACCATATAGATCACACTCATCATGGTTTAGCAAACATCTCAAAGAAAAAAAAGATCACGGTGGCAAAAGACCAGGTCGACAGATACACTAAAAGAAATCGTACACAGAGGAAGTGCTGTATTTCCTTTGTTCTTTATGTGTTCTATAAATATGTCATGTGTTTGCTAAAGCTGTGTTATTGCTGGAAGCTAGCCTTCTCCCTTGTCTAATTCTTCTCCCATCCTTGAGGGCTAGAAATATTTGAAATATAGAAGGAGGCTGCATTCCTCACATATGTTTTGTTAATAAACAACATGTGAAAATTCCTTAAAGGAAGAGAAAGAAAACTAACTGGGACTTCTGATGAGAAGAGTCTCATGAGGCCTGCAAGGTGACCTTGGAGCATTGGCATTTGTCAGAATTATGTGAATTAAAAACACTGTTGGAGTAGGAAGGAGAGGCAGCTTTTTCTTCTCACAGCTTTGACTTTCCTGACCCATGTGGCAAAAAACATCATAATGTGAGGAGTTTCATTAGAGGCTGCCTGTGGGTGGTTCACCACTGGTTAAATTTATTTCAGTGCCAAAAGGGTGAATTTCCTTTTTAAATAGTTGTATATATTTGGTGGTAAGGAACCTCTGTTGGAAACATCAACAAAGCCATTTGACTTGTTAACATTTTAAACCCAGAATCTGGGATAATGGAAAGAATAAATAAATCAGAAATCAACATGGAATTCTTTTTCTCTGGGAAACTTGAAGAATCATATTTCAACCTTGAGTTGTGAAAGGGACATGAACAAGAGAGAATATTTCGGTGGGGCTTTGGTAGACAAGCATCATAGTCTCTTGCTTCCTTTTTAATATCACAGGAGATCTATTATTTTTTCACCTTTTGGTATAATATGATACGTTTGGTAGACAGAAGACTAATATGTTGGAAAGTTGTCATCTTCGTATAGGGAAAAGATAGTATAATACAAATATGGACAAACAACTCAACGTAAAGGGAAGATGAAAGTTTTCAGTGAAGACAGATACTGTGAACAAATATCTAGTTGTTTCTAGGAACTTAGTTATGCAAACTTCTTTTCTTTCCAGAGGTCATTCATTACTTTCATTGTGTAATGAAAATGTGATACAGTATCTGTGACTACAATGGGCCAAGTTTCTATTCAGTCTTCTCTTCCAGACTTAGGCCACGTGAAAGCAACAAAATCTGGACTCTGAATTATGAATCAAAAGGCAAAATATAAGTTATGAAAATTTAGCATTCCTATTAGATTTATATTAAGCATGTTTTGATGATGTAATTTTATTCCTATTCTCCATATTGACATTCAATGCTAATGGCTCATATCCTAAACATTCTATATTTTGAATAAATAAAAAGACACTGAGGGAGATTACTCAGTTTAACTAATGTCATTGAGCACTTACAGGTTTGTCAGGCATTGTGTTCAATTCTTTTTTCATTTTTAAAATAATTTTGTTAAGAATCAAATAATAAGGAGACAGTTGGAAAACTGATTAATATGACAGTTTCAATACTTAATACATTGTATATTGTTGTCTTAGTGGTTATTCATTGTAAAAGATGCAGACATGATATCCTGTCTGCAAACGCTATTAGAACAAATCTTTCTATTCACTGAATAAAGAGAATGTAGATGTAAAAAAAAAATTCAACATGCATAAATATAAAGATGCCAAGATCAATGATAAACTCCATGTTGTGTTCTGGTTTTCATAGAAAATAACTACTCTGATTAATACGTGCCAAACAACATGGTAAGTATTATATATATATATATTAGCTCATTTATCTTCAAACAATTTTATGAATCTCCGTTTTACTGAGAAGGACACTGAGCCTCAGATTAATTCAAGTTATAAAAATTCACAGAGCCAGTCCACATGGATATTCGCTCTCTGGTTGTCTGATTCCCCATCTGAATATTTAGCCACTTACGAAGACAATAATATGCAATGTATGAATTATTGAAACTGTCCTACTAATCGGTTTTGAAACTTTCTCATTGCTATTTGTTTCTCAATAAAATTAATTTAAAAAAAAATGAACTTTTAGCCACTACACAGCCTCTAATGATAAGTTACATGGCTGTACATTCTTAGGAACAACATTGATTCAACCCTTATTAGCTAAGTTCTATTGAAGATACTTATTTTTACTGTCTGACAGCTATTTCCTGGAATCACTGAGTCCCAGAAGCTAAAGGCCCTTTGATGCTAGGGTTACTTTATGCATAGTCTTCCAGTTCATTATACTTTTGTGAAAGAAAAAAATGTACGAATAATACTTTCATAGAAAAGGAGATATAATCCATAATTGCTCAAGATATGCTGGAATTATTGTTTGTTCTCATGATTGTGGCAAACCATCTTATGAGTCATGTATACTTTTTGCATTACTATTACTCTTAAGAACGATAATGTTCACTACTAAAATCCCAATTTTTTGTACACATTATCAATATTATATGTACCGTTTCACCAGGGAAGAATTAATAACTCAGTTTTTACAGGTGAGAAAATAGAGATCCAGAGTGGATAGATGAATTAAGAAAGTACATCTTTCATCTCCCCCAATGAATGTAATCGTCACATACTGAAATACGCACTAATAAAAATTGGAATTAATTTAACGCCAAAAAGACAATTACTGACAAGCAAAACTGGAATTCTACCTTATTTTTGCATATTACCCCCTTGTTGCCTTTCTGGTCTCCATACACCCCAAGAAAGAGCTAATCAACCAACTGCTGAGCGAAATATTTCTTAATATTTCAGTTATAGAAAAATCCATTCATTTTCAAAGAGCAACTTCAGTAGGCAATCTAGTTAGAACATTGGATCAGAGTGGCAAAAGAAACAAATAAGACCATCTTCTTCAATTTGTAAAAAAGGCAGAACACATCCACCATTGTTGTTCGGAGTTCATCATCTATTTTTCCTTAGAATCTAGCAAGTGTTCTGGGGAAAGCCCACAATTTCATGGAAATGCAAAGAGCCTTCTCAAGTTAGATTGTTTTTGGGGGATGGGGGGTTTCAAGTAGCTGAGCTGCAAGCACTGTTCAGTGCTCCTTGCTGCCAGCTGCCTGCTGCCCTGGCCTATCTCTGCCAGACACTGCTTATTCCCAATCATTGCACGTTGATGTCCTTTGAGTAGCTGTCTCCAGTGTCCTTCATTTTGTTCTTCTTAAAGGCTTATAGTCCCTAAGATGCTACCAAAATGTCCTTATCTTCTAAATCTTTATTTATGCACAATTTTATTACATTAATTGTAGGAAATATATCATAGAGTTTAAACTATAAAATAGGCATTTATAGGCCTTTTTCTAACCTTATCAGAAATTTGCAAT
Source organism: Octodon degus (assembly GCF_000260255.1). Classification (NCBI taxonomy): domain Eukaryota; kingdom Metazoa; phylum Chordata; class Mammalia; order Rodentia; family Octodontidae; genus Octodon; species Octodon degus. The sequence goes on from NW_004524807.1 coordinate 300,024, forward strand.
ATTTCACAATTCATGAGTGCTCTAGGAATGTAACCCTTGTGAATTTCAGGGGTCCACTATAAAGATTATCTAAAGAATAGATCAGGGCTGGTGAGATGGCTCAGTGGTCTAAAGCACCTACTTGGAACAAGTTTCGCAAAGCACAGGGACCACTGTTCAATCCCCCAGCACCACATGCCAGTCAGCCGCGCCCCCTTGTGGGCTGAGCTGGCCACAATAAA
>NW_004524807.1:300344-307662 GCF_000260255.1 Octodon degus
AGAGACAGAGAGACAGAGACAGACAGAGACAGACAGAGACAGAGACAGAGAGAGACAGAGAGAGAGACAGAGAGAAAGAGAGAGACAGATAGACAGAGACAGAGATAGAGATAGAGATAGAGATAGAGATAGAGATAGAGATAGAGATAGAGATAGAGATAGAGATAGAGACAGATAGACACAGAATAACCCACCTCTTCCAACTAGGCCCTGCCTCCTAACATAACACTTAGCTATACAGTTGTCATGGGTTAATCTACTAGTGTGTATAGAGCCCATGACACGTTGTCTTGCTAAAACCCCACCTCTGTGCACTGAGACTTGGAGGAACCATTTAGATATAAATCCTGACAGTCTCTCTCTAGGCTCTGTCTCTAGAACATTCCACCACCTGCTAATGTACCAGGCTGAGGACCAAGCTTCTAAGAGATAGTATTTTAGGGATAGTTCAGAACAAACCTGTACCAATTTTCTCATTCTCTGAGGATCAAAATTGGATGGGACACTATTCTCGTGAGACTAGAAGGCAACTTTACAGGTAACAGCAGATATATAAATGTCTAATGAAATAGAAGATCAATATGCTTTAATGTTTTACCAAACTTAAAATTAGTGCATTTATCATATGTTTAATTAAAAGTTTTCCTTCTTTACTTCAAGCCTTTTTTTATTTGTTTGCTTGTGTTTGGCTCTAATCTCTTGAGGACAAAACAGCTTCCTAGCAATCCTTCATAAAAATTGATCCATTAAATCTGTGTCTTGGTCATTTTTCTAAAAACTAGATCTTAAAAGCTAATTCACTGGGCCAACATCCAAACAACACATTTGCCAAATGGACTTGTTTTGTGGGTTTTTTTTTAACTATTTAGTTTTAATTGCATGGTTCTCATTTTGTTTTCAAAATAAGCCTAAGGGCCCAGACAATTCTTACACCATTTTTATGTGGGTACAATGCAAACAAATCAACTGAAATAAAATGTTTGTAAGAAATAAGTAAATTCTGATTATTCCAAGATTGTATTTGGCTTCCCAGAAATAAAATAGTCTGTTAGCTAATTATCTTGCATCTGTTAGCTATCTAGGCTGCATATTCTTAATCTCATCTCTATTTTCTTATTTCAAACTAATATCCACCCATTCATGGGCATCTATATTTCTCTAGCATCAGAAGTATTTTATTTAATCCTTAAATAAACCTAGTTTTTGTTGTTTTTCCTAGTTATTAGAATAAAAATAATTCAAAAATTAAAATTGAGTATTTCTTAAAAATAAATGCTAAAAAATCGAAGGTAAAGGTTTTCTCTCTTTTAAGAGTTTTTTTAAGCTGGGAATGACACTTAAGGCCACAGATAATGAAAATATAAACTACTAGAATCTCTCCTGAATGCAACTTGGTTACATTCATCGAAAGACTTAAAAAATAAGTCTGCTTTTGAATTATTAACCTAATTTCTAGGACTTTTCTCAAAGAAATAATTAGACATGAGGACAAAGATTTGCTGAGTTATTAATTATAGCATTTTTATGAAAATTAAAATACCTATACACATTTGATCAATTTTCTAGCTTCCGTGACTCCCAACATATCTCCCTTTTTTGTTTTGTCTTGTCAGAGATGGGTTTTCCATTGCTGTTAGAGAAGTTGTATTTGTAGAAGTCTTTAAAAGACTTTTTCATACTTGATGTCAGTCCAAAGACTGTAGGTGCTTGAATTCAACGAAATAACTCAATATAGGATACCTCAGTCCTGAGATAAACATCCTGTCTGGTTAAGGTCAGCTATTACTCACTAGGCAGCCTTGTGTCACATGTTACTAACTTTGTGAAAGTATAAATAAAGGACCATTTTGTTGTGAAAAAAGAAAAGAAATACACACACACACACACACACACACACACACACACACACACGATTGTTAGAATCAGTATACAGCTACTTTCTCTTAGTTTATTGAGAAGAAAGGTTTGTACTAGTATCATTTAGACAAAATATGTCTACATCTGGTCCTCTAAATACTACAAAGACAATAATATACAATGTATTACTCATTGTAACTGCCCCACTAACATGTTTTGAAACTCTTTCATTGCTGTTCTATCTTTTTTCTAATAAAACAACAAAAAATAAATAAAATTTCATAAAAAGGAAAGAAAATTAAAATAAAAGAAGTAGATTGTGTCATGGCTGGTGGCCAGGTGTCCCCACAAAGCCTCATGCACACATGCAGCACAAGCTTTTCCGAGGCAGGTAAATCTCGAGTTTGTGCTTGGATCACTGCTTAGTGCTGGCACTGGAAGTACTGGTGTCACACCTGCCCTGGGATGGGTAGCCTGCATGCAGCAGAAGAGAGGGAAAGAGACTTGGTCTCCCCCTTTTGCTCTTGTTTCTTCTGTTTTCTTACCCTCCCTGAACCACTACTTTCTCCCAGGCCACTCTGCCTTGGACCCAGCTCATTATGAGTTGAAACCTCTACAAACTCTGAGCTAAATAAACCTTTCTTCCCATCAGTTTGGGCCTCAGGCATTTTTGTCTCAGCAACGAAAGAAAAATCACTAAGACAGATCTCATTTCTGAAATGGATGAACTCAGAATTCAAAATTTGCTGAAGACAATGAAACTTTTCTTTGCTTCAATTTTTGTTTTCTTTTCTTTTTTTCTGTCTTTCTCTTTTTTAATGTATTTGGTGCAGGGTCTCACTATACAGCTTGGACTTAGTGATCCTCCTGCTTTCAGCCTCCCCAGCGCTAGATTACAGGTGTGTGTCATCCTCCCACCCCTGGACTCTGGGTCTGATTCAGCGCCCCTGGAGGCAGGGCCAGCGTGTCATTGTGGTATGGGCAATCGTACTCCTGTCTCTGTGCTTGCCTAAGCAGGCACTTAGGCCACTGAGCTATCTTGCTGGCCTTTTTCTTTCCTTTTTTTACAGTGGTCCTCAAGATAATAATCCTGTGCCAGGCCCTCATCCCCTCAGAGTTTTTCAGATGCCTCGTCCTGTCCTGATCAGTTCTGTGGCCAGATAGCCCAGACACTGCATTAGTCTGAGCCAGCTGGGAGCTCCTACTGGCCCCTGGGGCCAACGCAACTGCTCCCGCACTGCAGGCTGAGCAAAAAAGGCAAATAGGTGGTAAGAAAATTCATCACATGAAGAAAGAATGCTGTCTAGTGATAGAGAATAAAGAGGGCCTTGTGTAAACATACAAGCCTGGAGTGATTACCACATCACCATTAAAAGTGGTGTGGTTAAATGTGTTTAATTATATAAGGAAATATTTAAGATAAAATGTGACATGCAACAAACCTGGGGAAACAGCCAAGAGTGGGCGCCCAGGGCAGACTGCACTGTGACTTGTGGGGATTAAAGGGCTGCTTGGGCACAAATGGAATGGAGGGGAAAAAATATTCACAAATAAGACTCCAGAGAGTGGCAGAGGCCTGGTCAGGAAACTTTCAGAGAATATAGTCATAGCACTCACTTTGGTCTTTGTGCCAACTTTCCTAAGAAGCTTTCATAATGTAAATGAAAAAAATAAAATAAAAACAATATGACAAGTGTGGAGAGTAGACAAGAGAAGAGTGGCAGCAGGAATTCTCAGTGTTTCCTTGGGAAAACCAGCGCCCTGTATCTGCTCAGTTCTATAATTTATCCTTAGCTGGTTAGGTCATTGCCCTCCTCTTGCATTCCTTCTATCAGGTCGCATCCCTGTGGGTGAGCGCGAACAAGTCCTCTCACTCAGGTGTGGGCTTTTGAGAGGAGCTTGAATTTGGGGAGAGTGCTAGAGTTGGCTCACTGCTGGCAGGTAGGGCTGGTCACATGCAGGTCACAGGGGCTCCCTGGAAGGGCGTATGTACCCGCCTCCCCGGCTCTTCCCTTCTCTCTCTGCTTCCTGTCTGCCAGGAAGGAGGAGCGCTCCTCCCCTGAGGCCCTTCTGCCATGCTGTTCCTGTGATGGAGCCTGCAGAACACAGACTGAAACTTTGGACACCGTGAGCTAAAATAAGCCATGTCTTAAATTGTGGCTGTTGTGTCGGGGGTTGTGTGTCAGTGATGAGAAAGTCTTCTACAGTGTAGGGCCCACATCCTCACAGACTTTGCATCTACTTCTACATGTAATGTATTCTAGGCAAGGAAGATTCATAAAGTTTGTGTATGTGTTTTTCAAGACAAAGTTGAAAATTGCCAAGACTTTGTATAATTCCCATATGTTTTATTAAAATTATTCAATGCGTTTTATTTTTTCTACCCTCAAGTACTACTTGAGATAAATTTATTCCATCTTATTAATCAGACACTGTAGGCTTCATAATTTGATTCCATAATTTTTGAGAAATTACTGAGCTGAGAGAATATCTGTAAAATTAGCATGAATACTTAAGAATAATTCAGAAAAAAATAGATCTAACTTTGATTGTTTTCTCTGATATTTTTCTGGTAGAATTTTTGTAGGAAGATAATACAACCTAAAAATCACTCAAGAAAACCAATAAAATTCTGTATTTTATATTGAATCTCAATGTGTAGATTATTTCCCTGACATTTAAGTATAAAATGAGATTTTTACTTCTTCTATATATTAATTTGTTGGCAAAAAAATTTAAATTTCTCTAAGTAAAAGCAGGTCAACTAACATTTACCAAAATCTTTTGTAATTAATATGATTATTTCTGTTTGAAAAATAAAATGTAGGAGATAAGGAAATAACTCCAGATAATTCAACTTGTTGGCTGACTTAACTTTGGTAACTATGTGTACCTACAAATTGCAATTTAAAAATTTATATTCTTGCTGTACTTCCAAATATCGTCAGTGAACCCTGAACATCATTTATTCTCCAGCACAGGATTAGGGGCTTTGGAGAGCTGGGGCTTTCAGCATCTCATCCTTAGCTCTGTCCCCACACTCACTACTCCATTTTCAGCAGCCTGTTTACTTTGATGTTTCTACAGTAAAAGCATACGCTCTTCAAGAGCAGGGACTATGTGTTATTTCTTAGACACACAGTAAATACTCCACAGATACTTATGAAAATATGAATAAGTATATTTATTTCTCCACAGTAGCAGATGAGAACAACAAAGCTTTATTACTATGAGAAGTCTTTAGGGAAGTAGAATAAAATATTTCTTACTACTCCGTTTTGGAAAAAAGAACTGGGAGAATATGTGGACACTATGCATATGACATGTATATTCATGTATATATGCACACACATATTTATGTACACACATGTGTGTGCGTGAATGAATGAGTGTAACAATTATGGTACTTCTTTAAAGAAACCTCCTTGACACAGATCTCAAGTATATATTCTTTAAGGAAAGAAATAGGTGGAGAGTGGAAGATAAATTTGCATTTAGACAAGTGAACATCATTTGCCCTTGAATAACGTTTTACCCAAAATAGACTCAGGATTGTGTTGATGTGGCCAGATAGCATTTAATGTCACTTGTGGACATTTCAAAAATTTCTTGGAAAAATTAGATGTCAAATTTATTATTTAATCATATGGGTAGTTCCCAGCAACACAGAAATGTCAAACCTATTTCAATGTTGAAATTTTAAATCTATTTTACTGGAAATTAAATCTTCAACTGTCCCCTAAAATTAATTACTACTTATCTTTTTTAGAAATGCGTCACTTATATACCAAGCTACAGCTTCAAAAGCAATGCTAAAAACTTCACCTAATGTTGCTTTGTTTATGTTTAGAAACTTTGTTTACATCATCCTTGCTTTTCCAATAAAATTAGATATATAGAAGCAAATAAAATTAAACTTTTACAAAATGAGATCCTAGAAAATTCAGCATTGTGTTCTAAGACCCAAAATTAGCTTTTTCAACAAATATTACAGCACAGTCTTTTTAAAATGAGTGGTAAATTGTTGCCTGTTTAGTTTAATAAATATATGCATTTGAAATACTGGCCTAGTACTTTGAGGACAACTAAACCATTACCGGAATCAAATAAGTTCGGTGTGCTTTTCAACTATCTACTGAATAAAACTAAATAGATCATGATGACACAGGGAGAAAAACTGATCTCGGGGTGGATGACTTCCAAATGATATAGGAGAAGAAATGACCTCCCAACCTAAAAAGAACCTGGAATGAGTTAATGTTCTCTAAAACCGAAGAATGAATTTTAAGAACAAATGGAGGTTATGAGCAGAATATATTTATTTGGGGAAAGAAAGCTCCTGTCTGAGAGTCTGAGAGAGGGACAGGAGGGGGGCCCGAACAGGTGGTCCCCAGGAAGCCTTCTCTTTCAGGGACTTTTACAGAGGAGGAAAAACATGTGGTGAGGTGGATGTAAGGTGGTAGAGAAGACATGGGGACTCACTTAGGTGGGCATGAGGTGGAACAAGACTATGGTCAACCAATGAGATTACAAGCACCATTACTCAGGTAAATTGATTAAATCCAGTACCAAATGAGGAATCAAGTTGTGTAGCAAGTGGGCATGAGTATGGGACAGGGTCTCTTCCTGTTAGGAGTTGGGCTAGTGACTCATTTGGGCTCTTTCAAGGTGATTGATACCTATTTAGAATATCAGTCCCTGATGCCCATCCCTAGGGAAGTATGTAGCTGTGTTTCTTCTTTTGTCTCGGTCCTTTTTTTCATAATTTTATTGAGAAACAAATAGCAATGAGACATTTTCAAATCAAATTGGTAGGACAGTATCAATAATTAACACATTGCATACATTGTTCCTAGAGGTTAATTGCTGTACAAGATTCGGACATGATATCCTATTTACAAACACCATTACAACAAATCCATCTATTCATTAAGAGAATGTAACTATATATCTATCCTAACCACTTTGAATACATAGATACAAAATGACCATTCATCTGTATCCCCTTTTTTTGTTAAGTTCCATTATTTGATTATTATAGGTGTGTAAACTCAGCAAAATATTCTAAAGGAATCCAGTAGTCTATAATAGTATTGGATCATCTGCTTAACTGGCAATGTCAGAAATTGTTGACCTGAGTCCCCTAAAGCTCAACATAACAGCATGGCTATACTTAATTTCTTTTTGTTTTTTAATTTTAATTTTTTTCCTTGAATTTTTTTTTTTTGGAAATTTTATATGTACATAGTGATAGCATTCATCATAGGGGAATTGTACCTTGCTTCAAACAATAGTTTCAAGCATTTTTTTTAAAGATTCAAAATTTCTGAATTTAGTTCAACTTGTAATACCCTATTTCCAAGAAAAATGAACCTTTTGCAAAGATATTTAAATAAAATCATACCAAGATGTACAAAAATGAAATTGTCCAAAACTTATTGTAAAGAAAAAAATCATTAAA
>NW_004524807.1:315642-334000 GCF_000260255.1 Octodon degus
TTAAAAAAAAAGAATAGATCAATAATTACAATGGGTGATCTCTGGAGTCATATATCAGGTTCAAACCTGAATACAACCCATGCCAGCCTGGGCATTTGACTACCGTGAAGAATATTTGTTATTTAAGGTCATTAGTTTCTGGGGGATGGATATTAAAATAGAAGAATGCAGTTTGACTTAATCTACTGGAAGTGAAATGATGTCTAAATCTCTCATGGTAGTACATTGTTTTGGTGACACTGAAGAGGAATAGGACTCCCACAGCTGGCGCCTAAGCTGAACATTCATTCAGCAGCCAGTTCTTCCCTTCCTCCCAGAATTCTCAGAAACTGGTGTGCAGCAGCAATGAAGAGCAGCAATTCTTTCACATGAAGATGGCCAGAAAAATCACAAATCAACTGTCTAAGGAAAAAAATATCCCACAAAAGAAATGGATCCAACTGAACAAACAAACAAACAAAAAAAAACTAACAGAAAGAACAGTTAGTAAGGATCAGAAGATCCTAACTGATATCATTACAGATCATTACAGATTTGAGAATCTATTGTATCAGCTATAGATGCCCAATTTACAACTTACATCAATTTGCCTTTGATTTCCATAAGAAACACTTAATAGTGGATAAAAGAGAAGAATGAATGTAACTGGGAAGAGAATCAGTGTAGGAGTCAGCTAAGGAAGTCTCAAAATGTGCAGTGCAAAAACTCAAAAGGTGATGGAAAATATAGGGAAGGCTTAAGTGACTTTGAAAATAGATTAAAAATTCCACTAACAGAGATCCAGAAAGCATGAAGAAGGGATGTAAAGGGAAAAAATAGTACCCACATGGTGAAGGCCACTACTAAGCAGCATTAATCAAGACTTAAATACCAACGGGCTTATCATGTTTACTTGTGAGTCTGTCCAAGGCCCACACCCCTTATCTGGAGATGGGTGGCAGGTTCCTAGTACATGAACCTTTGAGTCACTGATCCCTACTGAGGTCTGTAATGGCAGGGGAAGCCATGAAGCCTCATAAGACAAGGCAAAGTCACACCTAGAGATGCCTGTCTCCAACCTCAACTAGACAGTGACTGTAGCCTCAGTCGTCTCTCTGCTGGGTGGAGACCTTCCTGGAGTTAACATAACTCTCCTAAGTAAACCTAATGCCTTACTTGGAGAAGTTCTTGAGTAGTTCCCACCCTTCTTGAGTATTGCCTTCCTTTTTCTGATAACTAAATAAATATGGCCACCCAGAGAAGAGAAATAATTTAAGCACTCTGAAATAATTGGATTTGTCTCTTATATTTTTCTTTCCCCATCCACTCATTTGTGAGATTGAGGACCTGATCAATCTACAATAACTAAGGAATAGTATTAATCCAATACTCAGGACTCAGATAAATCTTTATCTAAAATGACTTGTTAGAAGCTACATGACATTATTAAGCAAAGGCATACTCCTTTACACAGTCTCAAAAATTTACAATAATGATAAAAAGAATATATGAAATGTTTTTGAAGAGTCTTCATATACTGTAGGCTCAAAAATCCAAAATAATAGTAAATTAACTTGCAAACTCAAAAATCTAAAATAAAATGGACTACTAATTTAAATTTTCCAATAAGAAATATTTTGATCCTATTTTTAACAGTATTTTCAAGAGAGCCACTGAAATTAGCAGGAAAAAAAGTGCTAGAATTAATTAGAAATTTCACTTAATAAGCTGTCACACAGGAAGGCAAAGCTACTACAGTTTCTCAGTTCCATTAAAATCCTAAGACCCTTCTAGCCAAAGGCTGCCACTTTTGGAATGTTTTTCATCTTCTTAAGCACTAAGAGCTAGAAGATGACAGAATACTCTTGTTTCACATCTGCACTCCAGAAAAGAATAAGGAGGAAGACAAGAAAGAAAGCAGTTGTCCCTCTCCTGCAAACTGTATGGAAGACATGCCTTGCTTGAGAAGCACACTTTCCTGCACATTTCCTGAAGAATATGCTTCACCAGTAACTCTACAATCAGATCCATGAAAAATGTCCCTACTTTCAGTAATGGTCAGAAAATTTAGCTTTCAGAAAAATGATCCATTTACCATAGCAAAATTGTACTTATAATAGCAAGGAAAGAGTCAGAGAATGGCTGTTAGATAGGAGGCAGGCAGGGTCTCACTCACAGCTGCGGTCTTCTCCTCCAGAGCTATCACACTATCAAAGATTTAAAGGCTACCCTTCAAAATAACCATAGAATGATCAGTTGCACATTGGAAATAAAGTAAAATTACTTGACAAAATAAATATACATAGACAAATCCTTTTGGATTAGGGAGATAAATATAAAAATATGAAATTATAATTTTCAAACTAAGTATTTTATTAAAAAGATTCAAGTCTTGGAATGTATAAGAGGATTGATATTGTTCATGCTTACAAATATAAAACTTGTACAAGTTACATCTTAGATTAGCTCTGTTTTGAACTAGATTATAAAATTCAAAATATATGAATGAAATAAAATACTGTGTTATGGCTGTTCTGTTCTAAAATAATTACAAAAAAAAATACAACCACAAGAATACATCCTCTTATCCAGGTACAGTGGTAACAATTTATAACCCCAGCACCCTGGGAAGCTAAGGCAGGAAGATGACAAGTTTAGGCCCAGCCTGTGCAATTTAGAAACTTAACAAGATCTGGTCTGAAAATAAAACATTTAAAAAATGGCCAGGAATGTAGCTCAGGGTGATGACCTATGGTTCAATCCCTTGAATCTCCCCCAACACACACACACACACACACACACACACACACACACACACACACACACCTTATTCAATAAAAACTCAAATAATAACAGAAGCAAGTGGAGAACATGTGAGAACACTTTGATGCACCAAATTACTTGATTTTTCTCTTCTTTGCTGCAGCACGATGTTTATTTTCATTATGATTAGCGTCTGTGCCTTGATGTTTTGATTGTGTGAAGCCATTTTGCCTGTGGGTCAGCTTTAGTGTTGTTATGGATACCAAGTCAAAAACTGGACTTTTGTCTTCTCCTCTGTGTTGTTGTGTGATTCATCGGCATCACACCCCAAAGGATTGCATTGTAACTTACACAGTATTTACTTGTGTCATTCAGGTTTTCTTCTTAAATCTATGACCTCTTAGTTATTCCTGTTTAATTTCATCTTTTTATTTTTTAAGTGGAAGGGTCATGTTCTGTGTCATTTCATCATTGTACCATTCCCGTGCTTGATAACAGCTCTATCTGTCTATCCACCTTCGTCACTGAGGCAAACATGAGGACAGGCAAAGCCAAGGCCAAACTCAGGAACCTCTAATGAGCAGTCTCTCTTTGAGTTAAGTGTTGCTTCTAAGTTAATTTCCTTAGATTTGTATAACAATACGTGGATATCAGGCTTAGACTTCCTGTTTCTTTTTCCTTTTAAAAAAGAACAACACAATTTGAAATTCTGGATTATGCTTTGATTTCTGTTAGTTCCAAGATACTAATGTGTGTTATTGTTATTGTTGTGGTTGCTGTTTTTGTTTTGTTTGTTTGGTTTTATTTGGGGTTTTTTGTGAAAAGGTTTCACTATACAGTTCAGGCTGGCCTTGAATTTGTGGTCTTCCTACATCAACCTCCAGAGTGCTAATGTTACAGGCATATGCCACCATGCCTAGTTTTGTGTGTTGTTGGCTTTTATTTAGGCTTGATGGCTTGGGAAAGTTCTGGAGTAAAGATTCAATAGTAAATTCAAAAATCTATGAGAGGCCGAGGAGATAGCTCAGTAGAATAAGCGCTTGCCTGGCAAGCGCAGGGTCCTGAGTTCAACCCCTCGTACCTCAAAAAAAAAAAAAAAAAGAAAGAAAAAAGAAAAAAGATCAAATGAAACTATTATACAATGATATCTCATTCACTTAAATTCTGAATGTTAATCAATATTTAAAATATTTATTTGAAACTACATTTGATTTTTCAAAAGAATTTTCCCAAAAGTTTGAAAATCACTGATTCAAATTTTGTACTTACCTCAATCAGAGTAATTGTCAAACAGTTTTTAAAAATCAGATTATTCTTTTATTTTATTTGGCAAAACATTATGAGATCAACAATCTTAACAAATTTTCAAGTGCACAGGACATTATTGTTGATTTCAAGATGCCACTGAAATGTATGGCCCTTGTGCTTAGTAACTCCATCTCCCTTCCCCCTCAGTCCCTGGCCTCTCTCGCCCACCTCATTCCACGGTCTGATTCTAAAATTAAATTGCTTTAGATTCCTCATATAAAGGGAAAATATGACTGGCTGATTGTACTTGGCATTATGTCCTCTAGGTTCATCCATGTGGTCAAATGTAGCAGAGTTTTCTTCTTTAAAGGCTAGACACTATTGCCTTGTATGAATGTAGCATATGTTATTCATCCAGTACTGTGATATTTTTAACTGACTGATGATTTTAACAACAGATAGATATATAGGCAGATAGAAGAATATGGCAGTATTTACAGCTTTAAAATCTATTATATTAAAATGTACAATACCTTTAATCCCCTCAAAATACTCCACCTCATTCAAACATACCCTCGTATTCTTGCCAGTCTCTGAGGCAGTGCTGGAAGTCCTCTTTTGTGAATATCTTGAGGAGGAGTGATGAAGACTACTTAAATGCTCTGCCAAGTGCTGTCCAGCAGAACGGCCAGCTTATGCAGGCATCAGAGTGTGTCCTGTGCTGCCCGTATGCTCCATTAGGCTTTGTGCGACTTCTGACTCTCCTCAGAGCCAAAGTGAGAAAAACGGTAAATGTCTGAATGGATTCAGGACCTCAGGGCAGCCACTCAGCACAGCTGGACACCAAAGAAGACTTCCAGAACCACTTCAGGAACTAGAAACAGGGGTGAGATGAGTATTCAAAGGGAAAAATGGGGAGCTTTAAGGGGAACTAATGACAGTATGTCTTTCACATAATAATTTTAATCTAAAAATACACTATATTTTTTAGTCACACCTTACAGATCCATCTACTTTATATATACATCTGGGATGCTTTGAATAAAATTAGATATAAAGAGTATGCTGTTTAATCTTCACAAAATCTTACAATGAGATCAATAGCTCAGTGAAATGACTTCTCTAATGTTGCTTAACTAGTAAGTAAAAAACTATAGTTTGGACTCAAGTAAGTTGATACCAGGATGATCACAGTTAATCATTAATCCTTGTATATTCTCCCCATTGTTGCTGATCATTGGCTTTTGCCATTTGTCTTCTTTTTCACCAAAACAGAATTTCCTCTTTGAAGACTCCTTCATCCTGGGAGTTCTGATAGGGACAAAACAGGGTTCTTCCTCTAAAGGAGCTGAACAAACCGGAAGCTGTCTTTCCAGCACCCGTAGGCTGACTCAGGAGGGGAAAGTCTGCCTTGCTTTCCCTCAGGTGGGAGCATAACACTGGGTGTGATGGTCAAGAGGTGGAAGTTCCAGAAAAGTCAAGAGCCTGGTGCTGAATGGCAATGGCACGAAGTTACCAGCTGATGAGCTAGAATGGTGGTCACAATAGTGATGTCCTCAACTGTACAAGAACATACATCTGGCTACCGAGCCTTGAGTCTGATTCACCAAACCTGCCCCTCCATATTTGTGTAACTACTAAATATTATTTCAATGAAATTATAGCACTATTTAGAGTATTGCTAAGGAGCACAGATTTTGTAACTAGAATATGAAAAGATGAACTCTGACCCTTACTTCCGATGTTACCTATAATTAATTCAGCCACTATGCACCTCAGTTTCCTAGTCTGTGAAAAGTAATAATAATGATGATATAATCAAGTATGAGTATTCCCTGAGTGCAGTATATAGGAGGTTCCATAGCATGATAGGATTGGACTGATTTCCTCTTCATTCCCACAAAGTCTAGTTCTCATAACTAAGTATTAAGATTGATAATCATTAATATGTCCTGTGTGTATGAGCAAACAAGCTCAGAGGAGTTAGTTGACATTATATACTTAGAGAAATATGGATGCAAGAATTTGAGAATTTCTGTTTGTCCTACACTCAAACTCTGGTTAGCTCTTTTCATTTTCCTAATCAGTGTAGAATGCCTTAAAATAACCTTGTGATGAAACAAGTAGAAGTGCCCTCATTGAAGTGCAGTTTATTGGAGAAATAAAATGATAATACTAGAAAAAATTATTCTATTATTGTTGCTTTTAAAAACCTTTGATTATCTTGCAATTCCAATCCCCAATTACAAGACAAGTGCATTTGTATATATACGAGACAGCATAAACTTTGTGTCTTAATAACACTATTAAAATTTTCACAGTTAATCCTATTACAGCTTTTTAGTACCTGAGAAGCAAACAAGGTTACTAAGACAGAATACAGCCAGTTTTTCTTTAATGTTTTTTCCTTCCCTCTCACTTTCTTGGCTCCAAAATTTAGTAGGCTGAAAGCATCGACTTTCTTTCTGACACTCAATGTGGCAAGGTTAGCAAAACTCCTGATGGAAGGGCTTATCTTTCTCTCTTACACTCACCAGACAGAATTTCATCTCATTTGCTGCTGCTGCAAAAATAAAAATGCAGGTTCCATGAGAACCAGTCAAGCATTTCACATTGGAGCTGAGCTTCTTCGCCTGCACTGAAAACACTTTGTACTTTGATGCAGGAAGCCATCAGGGAAAGGGCAATCATTTCTCACCTGACATTTTCTTTTGTGCCAGTCCCATTTCCAGTGAATGAATTTATCTCTCTGCAGTGATGTTGTAACTGGCTCATGTCTCAAAGGCTAATGGCAATGATTTGATGGGAAATCCAGGATGTCATCTTCTGTACTATGCATTACAATGGCCTTATTTACATACTTTATACAGAGCTAATGATTGAGCACTGTGTGCCAAATGTTTTCCTGTTTCTTTTAGAAATTGGCTATGCGTTATTCTTTGCTAGTCTACACTTACCTTTAAAATTAATGAATAAAGAAGGGGGCATTTTAATTCTTTGCTAGTGGTGTTGAGCTTGAATGTCTTAAGGGGCTACATATGTTATTGACTCCTACAGTTTCTCTATGTCACCGTGTATCTCTGTTTTTCTTATAAGACACCAACCAGTAAAGCATCCATTAAACAAACACAGATGATGAATTCTTGGTTTGTTAAACTGAGATAAATAAGTGATTTAAACTATTCTTCTTCTTAAGAAAGCACAGCATTTGATTAATAATCCTGTAGCAGACCCCATTGTCTTTTTTCTGTCCTTGAAGAATAAACTTTGTTATTTATAATGCATTTAAAAATACATAAAGTGCTTTTACATTGATTTTCTAATTTAATCCTAACAACAGTGTGATCTGTGTATTGAGGGTTTTGTTGTTACATTAGCAGTAGAGAAGATGATGATAGGAAGGAGTCTAGTTGCATTCTACCACCCCTGAAGGAAAGCAGAAAACAGGCAATCCATGTCACAACAGGGAACTGAAATCATTCTAAGCCCTCAGTGTTGTCCCTATTACAGCAGTTTCTCTCAAAGAGTTCAGGTAATGAATTTTGTTGCCATTGTTTTTGCCTTAGTGTGAAAGGATTCCTGAGTCTTCTCACTGAGCACCATCCCCAGCCCTTTTTAAATTCTTTGTTTTGAGACAGGACTTCCCTTTGCCCAGCCTGCAGAGTGTTGGGTTATAAAGGTGCACCTAGGGTGGCAACTTGAGAGGAGAGCAGCTGACTGTAGCGAGCCTCTGGCTGCCACTAGCTGCTCCCCTGTGGAACAGGGTGTGGGCCACCCGGCCTTCCACAGCCCCAGTCCCACACCCCAGGCCGGATGCAGGTCTCCCTTTCCTGTTTCTCTGCCGTAGGTGATGCTGGGCCTTGGAGGTGAGAGGAGCCCAAGTGATATCCACCTATGTTATCATCTCACAGAAAAATAAACTCGAGTCAGATTCAAACTGCCTGGCACTGTGGTCACAGGCTCAAGGAACCCAGCTTCCCATCCCCACAAGCCTCTTTGTCTCTTAAAGTTCCTGCACATGCAAAGACAGTTCATTCTGGTTTAAAGTCTCTGGTTTAAAGCACCTAAAGAGCTCTAGCCAGGGTCTCAGTTCACCCTGGAGGTTCTCACTACACTGTATTGGTCTGTGACCACCAGGTATTTGCTTTTGTTTTTGTTTTCTCTTGCTACCCTATCCCTCACACTTCAGCATGGAGCTTTGATGATAACTCTTTCGGTATATTTTGTTTGTGGAGCAGATGACAAGCAAAAACATCCCCTTCCATTCACTTACATCATCCTAGATTCCTTTCATGAAAGAAAACATGCAGCCAATTTCAAGGCCTGAGTAATATTATTCAGTGAAATAATTTCTGTACCAGAAAGCTGACATTGAAACATGCCATGTTAAAAATTAATATATCATTTTGGCTTTCGTGACTGCAAAAAACTGAACAAAATAAAACTCCAGAGAACAACAACAACACAAAAAATCCTTCTTCCTTCTTAATTTTTAGATGAAAGATATAATCTCTTGGCTATTTTTTTAAAAGCCCACATTAATACTGTATCTGTATCACCAAATTGTAAGAGAAGTTCCTCTGCTATTATGCCTTTGAAGTATGAAATTGCTTCAGCATTATGAATGGCTTGAGTATAAAGATTGAGCACAGTTATTTAGAGAGTGCAGGATAGGATTTCAGGTCTAAGAGTATGATGAATCTGATGCTCCATTACATGCTGAATAAATGTACAGGGAACAGGGACAGATTTCTTACTCTTAGGAGCAATGGTATTCTTTGCGTGTTTCTTTACCCTTATAAATCATCCAAGATGGTATTTTCCAAACCTACTTTCCTTTGTAATTCAAATGTGACATATGTAAAATACCAAATCTTAAACTATGTTTGCATGATCCTTTCACAAAAGCTTTAGAAACAAGACATATAAACCTTTCTCAGGAGAAAAAAATATATCAGTACTGGTGTTTCTGTTTAAGAGAACAAATAGCTTATAGTCACCAAATTATTCCAGGGACTATAGTTTATGACAATCATAACATATAAATTGCATATGCACCTATCATGAAGTACACAGTTAGGCCATTTGTTTTACATGATTACATTATGTCTTGAAATGATTGTTGTCTAGTATGAAAATTAGTAATTTTTTAATAAATTGATTATGATAAATGCACAAATTATTCTCTAATTTTCACACTGTTATGGTTTGGGTCTAGATGCTCCCTAAAGCTTCATGTGGTCACGGGGTGGGCTTCTAGAGTTTGTGATTGACTCATGTTCCAAAAGCTGGGATTGCAGGTGTGAGTAACACACCCACCCTGGGGCAGTCAGCCTGCCTATAATATAAGGGAAGGAAAGAGAGGTTTGTTTGCTGTTGTGCCTCCCTTTTTTTGCTCTTGCTGCTTTTGCTGTTTTCTGTCACCATGAACTGCAGCTTTTTGCCATGTGCCACTCTGCCTGGGAACCAGCTGAGTATGGACTGAAACCTCCACAAACCTCCATTTATTGTGAGCCAAATAAACCTTTTCTTTCTTAATTCTGGGTGTTGGGTGTTTTGTCTTTGCAATAAAAGAATTGTAACCAAGACATTCACCTATAATGTAGAATCTTAAGCTTGCTAAATTTATTTTGCCATTTCCACCTCCAAATGACAGTGCACTCTCTTTCAAAGAGTGCAATCCAATTTTATGAGTATTTTCTTTTCTGATTTCTCACATAATTACAAAAAGTGTGGTGTGTACTCTTTAAAATTTCATGAAAACTGTCAGTCACATGATAGTCAACAAGTATTAATCTTGAACTACCTATATAAGAAATTTTTAAAAGATGAATACCTTCAAAAAGGATAAAATCTAACTTGAAAGAGAAATATAGGAGAATAAGTGCTTGTATGGCAAGCACAAGGGCGAGAGAGAGAGAGAGAGAGAGAGAGAGAGAGAGAGAGAGAGAGAGAGAGAGGCAGGAAAAGTCAAATAACACCACATAATCAGGAAAGAGATGACATCACAAGGCAGTTAACAAGCAGTTTCACATGCACACAGTAGGTCTGACTCAGAACTCTAGTTCCTGGGATTATTCCACAATTGGTAAACAGTTTTTAAGCTCTAGCCCTATACCAGGTGCCAGGCCTATTCCTCCACATCGTCCAAAATAATCGAGAGTGGGATACTTTTAATAACTACTTATTCAAATGTACTATAATTACATGGACATTTTAGGTCTAAATATCAGCTAGATCAGAGGAGGAAAAGAACTTTAAATAATAGACAATTCTCTCTTGCATCATCTAGGAAATATAAAGGCCAGATTGCTAGTGGAGAATCTGCCTTCCTCCCAGAAAACTAAGTGTGGGCATCGCAGGAGCATGTACCAGTGGCTACTGGATACTTCTACAGAAAGTACAGGAAAGGAATTTCATCAACTCGGTAGCTGGACTTCTCAGAAATCCTAATCAGGGACTAATAAAAGTACCATGACTTTTCTCAATCCAAAGAAATAAGGGAAATGTCAGACATTCAAGAGTAGCTTCTACAATTTAACAGAATTTCTGGAGTACTGAGAATTTTATAAGGCACAGTAATAATTTCCCCTAAATCCCCTCTGAAGAATTAGTCCACAGTGTACATTTCTTTCTCAAGTCAACCAGAATTTCTCTTTTAAGAAACACTTTTTTCTGCCTGTGCTCCAGTCTACGTAGCCATGAAAGCTTTCCTCACAGGTCCAATTGAGATACAGAAGATCCAGCACAAAGTGGGCCAGTCGACAAGAAAAAGCTTTATGTCCTGGCTCTACTCCTTTCCTTCTTGGTTTAGAATTTGGTATATAACACCATAGTTTTTTTTTCCTTTTGGTGTAGGGGATAGAACTCAGGACCTTGTACTTGCCAGGCAGGTGCGTATGCAGCTGAACTAACTCCTACCCCACAGCTTTAATGACTTCTAGTTAATAGGCAAAAACCAAACTAGTGCCTCCTTCTGTGCAGTTACATCACAATCAGTGGGGCCGTGCTTGCGTACTCACTGGAGTATATGCCTGGAAAGACAGCTTTTCACAAAAGAATCATTAACAGTGGTAGGGTCTTTTACACTATTATAAATGACTGAGTATCCCTTTTTCTTTTTTTTTTTCTTTTTTTTTCTTTTTTCAGCACCACAAATCAAACTCGGGACTTTATGCTTGCCAAGCAGGCACTTATGCTACTGAGCCTTATCCCCAGCTCTGAGTGAGCATTTCTAAGGAATTTTGTTTATATTGGTTTTATTTACTCTATTTATTAAAAGCAAATGTAATAATTTTAAAATAACATTAAATTCACTATATAGGAACAAATATAATATGCTTTTGTGAAGATTAGCTGGACTTTCTGAAATCAAATACTTAAAAAAAAAAAAGTTGGTAAGAACAAGGACATGATTTTAGATGTCTTCCAAACCCTTTTATAAATGTCTGTCTTTGTTAATGGAGGATATAGCTACTACGATATCCAGTCTAGTAAGAGTCCTTGTTTGGGTTGAAAAAAATGAAATTACAATCTCACACAGATTTTTAATTATAAAGAGGAGATGTACTTTAATAGTCTTTTCAGAGAACTCATGTTTTCTGTTGATATTTCACTCAAATTTGAGAAGTGATATTTTCTTAAAATTAAGATGCACAATGAACTCTACAAATATATCAGTCAATATTTAGAAATCTGTCACATTAATGTCCCTTGATTTACTTTAAACTTTGAATGAATATTCAACCATTTATGATTTCACAAAACTATATATTGGTCCTGTGGAAAATTTATTGAGACAAATGGATTTTATTATAGAATATTAGTGGCCGGACTCCTTGAAAACCTTAGCTAATCTAAATTTTATTTGCCATTAATCTCATCAGATATTGGAAGCTGAAGAACTCATAATGGTCAACACAAGAATGCTGTCAACTGTTTTCTTTAAAGGACAGGCTAACTTTATCCAGTTTGGAGAAAGCATGCATGTTCATAGAGACACACACATTTAAACAACGTTAGTGTGTCAGCTCGTGACTCACTCAAGGAAAAGTGGTGCTTCACAGCAATTGTGCCTCATTCCTCTTGTGAGTTGAGTGATAGCACTGGCATCTTCACTTGCACAATTCTTTTATTATCTGCACCCAACAGCACTGTTCCATGCATTCTCCAATATCATCCTAAAGTGTTTAAAAAGTCAGACATTTTCCTATATAAAGATTTAATGGAACCAATACCTTTTGCTATTTCATTGGCTAGCTTTGTAGCTGTGTGGTAATGAAAGACACTGTGTCTACAGGACAAATTGATGCCATTACTGTGATTCATTCCAGAGCACAGAAATTTCACTTGTCCTGGACTGCGCGCCATCAGCACAGAAGGCAACACAATGAAATAGAATCGCAGTGTCACTCTATGGTTATAAAAATAATTTTAAACTAACAGACCTCTTGAAGGTCTCAGCAGGGCTCCCAGGGTCCCCATATTGTACTTTGAGGTTAAAGATGTATAGCATCGAACAATTAGAGCCTCAAGCCGGTCGTTCAGTGTTCACTAGAGGAAGTGCATGAATTCTACACAAGTTAGAAAATTTTTATTTGTAAATCAATATATATATATACTACTTACATTCATAATAGTTCACAAAACTGCAAACAGATTGAAAGTTTACAAACCTGAATACAACTACGCTTTATTAGTTCTCAATATACTTATAATATTTTAAACTGATGGGTAATATTTTCTGAAAAATTTTTTCATACTTTAAAAATACAGAGTAAAATGAATGCTTTTTAAGACCGTGTTGGTTACCCATTCTAGCGAATTGATTAAAATATTATTTACCAACAATGTTATGTGTTTTAGTTATTCACTGAGTAAGGGAAAGTCTCAGACTATTCCAGGTGAACGCTTCCATATTTTTCATTTGTCTATGAGAACTACTCTCATATTAATAAATTTACTCAACATTTATGTAGCAGTAAACTGATACAGGACTTAACACACAAAGAAAAGTCAGGCTCTGCCTTTAAAATGGTGACTGTTGCCCACTGTGAGATTGAGTTTAATGTGGTAGGTGCTATAGTAAATTAAAAATGCAAGTAGCCATGAAATTACACATGTAGAGAGTGAAATTTAACTTCACATAGGCAAGCAGAGGAAGCTGCCTAGCAGAGGAGAAACTAGGAGTTGATTCCTGAAAGACAAGTAATTAAAATAATTACCATTGCATTTATTAGATGCTAGACCTGTTCTAAGAGGGCTGCACTTAATCATGATATACCAGTGCGTAGGTACAATTACTTCCCCAATTTTACAGTAGTTGAATCTGAATCACAAGTGATTATAAAACTTGCCCATGGTCAACAGCTAACAAATCTTTTTACCCATATTTGAACCTGAGCAGTCCAGCCTGAGTTTGTGCTTTGGATTAATGTCTTACAATCAAAAACTACATTAAATGTAATTTAAACGCTGAACTATCCGATACTGGCTCAGGGAGGCTGAGGCAGGAGGACTGAAAATTAGGGCCCAGCTTGGGTAATGTGACTTTTAGAGACCTGTTTCAAAATAAAAAATGAAAAGGAGCTGAAGATGTAGCTTAGTGGGAAGTCCTTGGATTCAATTTATCAGTTGGAAAAAAAATTATTGATGTACTGGGATGAACATATTGGCCTTTGTCATCTTCTCTGCACACAGAAGGAAAAGGTGTAGTAGGCAACAAATAACGCAGAACCTGGTGAGAATTGCTGTGTTCTGTTCACTTGTGTTCCCAAGGACGGAGCAAGGTCTTCTTCCTTGGGAGGCTCAGTTAGGGAGATGGTGGACATTAGATGTGAGTATATACTCAGAGATCACAAATACTGACAGCGTGATACACAGAAAGAAAATAACTACATACAAATACAGCTATCACTTAAAACATTTTATTAGGTGTGGGGTGATAGTTCAGTGGTAGAGCTCTTGTCTAGTGTGTCTGAAGTCCAGGATTCCCTCCCTAACATTACAAAAACAACAAAAATAACAAAATCATATGCTTTTAGTGGCCCTGGTCTACATGGCTGTTGATTCTTTCCAAAAGATTTCATGAAATGAGATACAGTACAATATTTAATTGGACCAGGATTAACAATAAAACAGAAATTATGAAAATTTTCCAAAAAGTGACCATAATCTTAGGCTCTGGAGTTTCCACTGAATAAAGAAAGTTGTGACATAAAAAAAAATGAGTTCTGCTGTTCTATTTATGATTTTTTTTCTACTTATGAAAAGGACATTCAATATGGAATTGACAGAAAAAACATTGACAAAATAGCACTGAAGTCCAAGATAAATGTGAAGGAATACTGTTATGCGAGCATGGAGTTTCCAAATACATACATGCTGTCTGTCCTAAAAAAGAAATTATATAGACCAAGATTTTATGTCTGAGTCTGCTGGGTTCAGGTTCTTCTTCTTGTGGAAATGAGGTGTTGTTTAAGCTCTAAGCTTTCCTAGATATAAGATGATCATGGAAGCTGTAATTTACTTCACAGTGTTACAATAATGACTGTGTTGAACAAAATGCACACGGTAGCACTTGGCACCAAGTATAGACTTTCCCAAGTGCTGCCTACTCTTGTTCTTAGCGGTGATGTCACTGTTACCATCGACTAAGGAAATAAAGACACAGAGTTGAGGACTGAAGATTTCACTTGTGATAATTTTTATATCTTAAGATATTATGTCAGAGTCTGACTGCTACAGAAACAACCTCAATTTCACACTCTAGAAAATGAAAAAAAAAAGGTAGGTTCATGATAAGTAGGCTCTTACAACATAAAGTAGAAGGGGACCATACTCCTTTACAATTGCCCTAAATGAGTTTGTAGTAGTATATTTTAGTGTTATGTATGAATTCTTGATTGCAATATAAAATAAAAGCCTGCAATCTTACTACTGAAAAAGTTTAAAGTATATGCAGTTTTTCTCCTGAAAAAAAAATTATCCAAATTACCCTAATGACAAAGACAAGGCAGGAGGCATTACAATTCATGACTTCAAATTATACTACAAGCCTACTGTGATAAAATCAGCATGGTACAGGCAAGGAAATAAACCTGAAGATCAATGGACTACATTAGAAAATGCTGAAGCCTCTACAAACACACTCATCCACCTTATCTTTGACAAAGGGGCCAAACATACTCACTGGAAGAAAGATAGCCTCTTTAACAAATGGTGCTGGAAAAACTGGCTCTCTACATGCTGAAAATCAAAACTTGACCCATGTCTATCATCACGCACTAAGCTAAGGTCAAAATGGATTAAAGATCTAAACATTAAAACAGAAACACTAAATCTCCTGGAAGAAAAAGTATGAGGGATTCTTGAAGACATAGGGGTAGGCAAAGAATTCATGAACAAAAATCAGATTGCACGGGAAACACTTGAAAGAATTAACAACTGGGACCTCCTCTTACTGAAAAGTTTTTTCACATCAAAAGAAATTACCAACAAAGTGAAAAGACAACCCACAAATTTGGAAAAAATCATGACAAATAAGTACTCAGACAAAGATCTGCTCTCTAGAATTTATAAAGAACTAAAAAACACAGGGCTCCAAAATTTAAAGACCCAGTCTAGAAATGGGTATCTGAGATGAACACACACTTCGCAGATGATGAAATTAAATAAAGTAAGTAATAAATTAAATTAAATTAATAAATAAATATATGAAAAAATGCTCATTACTAGCCATTTGTAAAATGCAAATTAAAAAAACATTGAGATACCATCTCACCCCAGAAAGAATGGCTATCATAAAGAAATCAACCAACAACCAATGTTGGAGAGGCTGTGGGGAAAAAGGAACCCTTTTCCACTGCTGGTGGGAATGTAGACTGGTGCAACCATTATGGAAATCAGTATGGAGACTCCTTAGAAAACTAGGACTGGAAACCCCATTTAAACCAGCTATTCCCCTACTGGAAATTTTCCCAGAGGATCTGAAAACATCATATCAGTGATATATGTGTGCCTATGTTTATAGCAGCACAATTTGTGATAGACAAATCTTGGAAACAACCAAGATGCCCATCACCTGAGGAATGGATGAAAAAGATGTGGTATTTTTATACAGTGGAATATTACTCAGCTATAAAGAATGATAAACTCGAAGTCTTTATATTGAAGTGGATGCCACTTGAACATATATTCATAAGGGA
Source organism: Octodon degus (assembly GCF_000260255.1). Lineage (NCBI taxonomy): Eukaryota > Metazoa > Chordata > Mammalia > Rodentia > Octodontidae > Octodon > Octodon degus. The sequence goes on from NW_004524807.1 coordinate 331,839, forward strand.
AATAAACCAGACACACATGTGTAAATATCATATAGTTTCCCTAGTATAAGAACTCAAAAGAAGAAATACAAATAAAAGATATAGTACAGCTAAAAGGAAAGCAAGAACTTGAGGACTAGACAACGAAGAGAAAGCAAGGAGAATAGCTAGGAAACATGACAGAGGCAAGCCATACAGTTTTATGTACAAGATGAGTAAGACAATGATCCTGAGAATCTTCAGAAGATTTTTGAATCTAGCAGTTAATTGGAAGGACTCTCACCCTGACTAACCATATATACTGACACCTGTGAACTAAGCAACTGCTCTGAAGATGGCAATTTGTAATAGTAGGTTCATCTGTGGAGTGCCTGTCATTCTGGTCTTCTGAATATGTGCTGCTTGTCATGATATGCCAGTTTCTGCTGTGCTGTCTCTCAGGTAGATGATTGTTTAAAAAGGAAGGGGGTGGTGAATGAAGGCAAGAGACAGGAAAAGGAGTATTGCAGGACTGTCCTGCAACAATGTTGTGTATGGTTAGATTTCTGGAATTATGTGTAAACATATATGATTCTTTATTCCTTTTTTTAAAATATATTTTAATTTTTTTGCCAAATTCTTTAGGGACTTAATTTTTAACATATCAATACATGATGAAAAATACCTGTTCCATGTTGTGCCTAAAATGGTTGATATTCAGACAAATCGTGAGGTTAAGCTCAACAGCCTAGGTTATATAGTAATAACAAGAAGTTTCTCTTCTGGAGGGTTAACAACCTAAGTTTGCAGACCAAAAATTAGAGGAAAAGGAGGGCCACAAGGACCGCCAACATTTTTTCCCTAGCCTTCCAAGGTCAATTAAGACTCAGGACATATGAGAACTTGTACTATAACATCATGTAACTGAGTTGTGTCCCAAATTTTCTGATCAAGGAAAATGGGGCCAAAGAGGAAAGTAATTGATGTCATAGAGTGTGCCTAAGGAGAGTCACATGGAGAGAAAACATTTCCTCAGGCTGTCACAGAGAGCAAATTGGCCAAGCAATGGCCGTGACTAATTCACATGACTGACACTGACAAAGGATCCAAAATCTGAGGTACAGGGTCTCAGTATAAATCCTGAGGGCATTTGACTGACCTTATCAGATCCAAAAGCTACAATTCTTGTTACATAGTTCTTGCTTTATCTTGGTCTTAGCAATCCAGCAGAAAAGTATAAAAACGAAATACAAGAAATAAAGCCATGTTATGTTGAGCTGTAGGGGACTCAGGTCAACATCTTCTGACATTGCCAGTCAAGTGCAAGACCCAATACTATTATGGACTACTGGACTATCTTGGAATATTTTCTGAGTTAACATGCCTATAATATTTAAATGATGGAACTAAACAAAAAAAGGGGATATAGATGAATTACCATTTTGTATCTGTGTATTCAAAATGGTTAGGATAGATATATAGCTACATTCTCTTAAATCAAGGAGTAGAGTCATTTGTTCTAATAGTGTTTGTAAATAGGATATCATGTCTGCATCTTGTACAACAAATAACCACTGTGAAGGAAGTATGCAATGTGTTAATTATTGGAATTCTCCTACCAATTCGATTTGAACCTGTCTCATTGCTATATATTTCTCAATAAAATTATGGAAAAAATTTTTAAAAATCAATGAAGAATAAAAAAAATAAGCAGGTTTTAAAATTCATATTGTAAAGATGTAAATTCTCACCAAAATAATCTATATATTTAGTGTAATTTGAATCTATACCCCAATGGTGTACATGTGTATTTCAAAATTCAAAAGCTGACTTTAAAAATTATATGCAAATACAAGGGATCATAATGAAATAAAAAATTACCCTAATGCACAGAAAGTTTCAAATATTAGCATAATAGTTAGTTCATAAGCATTGCAATATTATTATTTCCAGGGCTAGATGTAAACATAGGATCTAGTTGGATTTCATCACAATTAGGAATTTTGTCTTTGAAAAAGATTTTGATAATAAAAAGATGAGTCACAATCTAAGAGAAAATATGTCAGTTATAAATCTGATAAAATATTTATATCACAAATATATAAAAAGGTCTCAAATATTAATCATAGGAAAGCAATGTGGGGCTGGAGAGATAGCTTAGTACAATAAGCTCTTGCCTGGTACCACACAAAAAAAGCAATGTA
>NW_004524807.1:334105-377605 GCF_000260255.1 Octodon degus
TTTGAAAAATACTTCACCAACAAAAGCATGTCAATAGCAAATTAAAGGAAAAAATACTCACCATCATTAAGTATTAGGGAAATTCAAGTAAGAACAATAAGAAATGATGCCTACTTATTGGAATGACTTTAAAATTTTAAAATAAATATACTGACTATATGACATGCGCTGGGAAAGATAGTGAACACCACAGTAGGGTCTGCAGTATAAAACTTTGACAAAGCCTATTTTACAAAGTTTCCCAGTTTCTTTTAAAGTTCAGCATATCACTATCATATTGCCCAATAACTCTCTTCTTAGGTATTTGTAGTCAAATCAAAACTGAAGTCCTACCAGAATCTCTATGTAAATGTTGATAGTTTTATACTTAATGGGTATGGGTGCGTAGTAAGAACAACCCAAATGACCTTCACCTGACAGATGGCTAAAGAGAGTGTCACATCCATACAACGCAACTCAAGAAACACAAGTGAAAAGGAGCAAACTCTTAACAAAAGGAACAAGATGGACAAATCTAAATGCATTATATTAAGAGACATACCATATTCAAAAGCATGCACTTTATATGACAGCATTTATATGAACTTAAAAAGGCAATGCTGTGATGCAGTGGTAGTCAGGGCCTGCAGGTGGGAGAAAGATCAAGAACTGACAGAGATAGAGGCTGGGGAGATAGCTCCAAAGCATAAGCACCTGCCTGGCAAGCTCAGGGTCCTAACTGCAATCTCCATACCAAAAGAAAAACAAAGTAAGAATTGCAGGGTCAGTGAAATACTTGTATATATTTTAGTGATGTTTGCCTGATTGTGTGCATTTATCAAAATGTATGGATCTGTTCATGGAAATGGGCAAATTTTACTATACATAAATTATATCGTCACATTGAAAATTAAGAAGACTAGTGCCAGCTAGATAGCTCAGTAGACTAAAACACCTGCTTGGACAGGTGCAGAGACCAGGGTTTGACACGCCTTCAACTGTGCTGTACCGAACCCACCCCCAGGGCAGGTGGTGCTTGCCTGTGATCCCAGTGCTTGGGAGGCTGAAAACAGGAGGATCACTACAAGTCTGATCTGTGTAGTGAGAACCTGTAGACCCTGTACTAAATACATAAAAAAAAATTAAGAATACTAAGTCACAGTTACCAAACCTTCCAATATATTAATAATGCAAATTAATCTGCATAGTGTCTTTATATATCATTGAAGCCAATTATTCCATGTTCTTCTGTTATAAAAAATTAGAAGCTTTGTTTTTGTTTGTTTTTGTTTGGGTTTTTTTTGGCAGAACCAGGGATTGAACTCAGTCCCTTGCACTTGCCAGGGAAGCACTTATTCTACTGAGCCATCTCCCCGGCTGCTTAGATTTGTTTTGGTAATTCTAAACTAAACATGATCCTTTTAAAGATGTTGATACAGGGCTGGAGAGATGGCTCAGTGGTCTAAAGCACCTACTTAGAACAAGCTTTGCAAAGCATCAGGGACCGCGGTTCAATCCCCCAGCACCACATGCCAGCCAGCCCCGCCCCGTGGTGGGCTGAGCTGAGCTGGCCACACACACACACCCCTCTCTCTCTCTCTCTCTCTCTCTCTCTCTCTCTCTCTCTCTCTCTCTCTCAAATAAATAATAAAAAAAAGGAAAGATGTTGATACAGAGGATGTTCAGTTGTATTAAATAACATTAATATGATTATAAGAACATTAATATAGATCTAATTTCTCACTGAACACAAATTTACAGAATTTAAACTACTTTTAAATATTATTTTGAGGTAAAAATGTCTCCCTGACCAGAAGTATTTCACATACAGATTATTTTCTTCAGTCTCCTCTACAGTTTTATACAACAGTCCCCCTCAGTGTCTATGTCAACTGCTTGGTATCACATTATGTGATAAAAAAGTTTCAAAATAATACATTGCACTTCTTTTAATTAACATCAGAATGCAAGTGTACACGTATTGTGGGGCAATAGGGGAGTGTGCAGACATTTTACATTTCAGATTAAACCTTTACTGATTTTTTGTCTCCCTGGAAAACACATCACTTCTAAGCACCAACCTTCATGTTTTAAATGTATTTATCAATTATTCTGGTAGTGTCTAGATATTACATTTCTAAAGTGTTAATAAGACATTTGCAGTGAAAGAGTGGGCAAGTGGTGCTCACTACAGCTTCCTTTATCTGTATAATCAAGATGATCTTTTCAGGAAGACAGTTGAGAAATGATGCTCTGGAATAAGAACTGATTCGTAACTTCTGTTTTGTTTTATCTTTCATTATCATGAAAAAAATGATACAAAATTTTTAAAGTTAGAGCCATGAGGCTATTCCTCATCTGTAATGAATTAGAAAGGTATCAGTTGAATACATAACAGAACTGAACTGGGAAACTTTTTAAAGAGCAAATAAATATTTTGTGACTTAAAAGAAAAAGTCGCTTATTTAAACACACTTACACTCACATTACAGCAAACTGAAAGTTCCATTATGATCGCAATCAAACACATTGAGTTTCTTATTTTAAAGAGAATTTAAAAACAATAAAGATGGTACACAATTTCAAAATGAGAAGTTAGGGAATTCATGATGGTTGTTGTAGTGCATGTTGTTATCTTCAAAATAGTCAGATTACCAAACATAAAACAATTTTTTCCAGTTTTTAAGTAGCACAAAATAACACTTATGCTTAGGGTTGTTCAATTTAGGAGAAAATATGAGCACACACAAGGCATATTTTTTAGGAAGACCAAAAAAGTAAAGGTCACAATTTGAATGCATGTGAATTATCATTTTGGGGAAAAATCGAGTACTATCCAGTTAAAAGTCTAAAAATCACCAAGCAGAATCTCAGACAACTAAAACATTGAATATCAACTTAATAATAGTAAATACGTGGGGCTGGGGCCTGCCTGGCAATGGCGAGGACCCAGGTTTGATCCCCGCTACTGTGTGCTGTGCCCCCCCCCCAACCACAGGCACACCCTGCCAGCTACTGAGCGTAGCGGTGCACGCCTGTAATCCCAGGGCCAGAGATGCTGAGACAAGAGGTTCACTATGAGCCCAAGCATAGTGAGACTCTGTACTAAGTTAATTAATTAATTATTTTTTTAAATAATAAATGCATGCATATATAAATACTTCCATTTCTTTATGTGTGTACCCTTATATATAGCAATGTTTAGATGCACATATGTGCATGTGTGCTAAAAATATTGCTGGTGATAATGGTAAGATTTGACGTGGCTTTTCATAAGCAACCAATTAAAAACTTGTTTAAAAATAACAGAACATACTAGTTATTTTGGCATCTGAAGGGATGTCTAGCTTTCTTTTCTTTCGGTTTCTTGAATAGCACACACAAAATAAAACTACTTCGTCATTCTGGCTATTAACAGCTCCTCCATAGCCTTACTATCACTGCTTCAAAAAGAGCAAATTCTGCTTAGGCAGGCACAGGGGCCAGGGTTTGATCCCTGCTGTGCTGTGTGTGTGTTGGGGGGCGCCCAGAGGGCATGCTGAGACGGCGATTGAGACTGGGCGCGGTGGTGCAAGCCTGTAATCCCAGCACTTGGGAGGCTGAAAACAGGAGGATCACTACGAGTCCAACCTGCGTAGTGAGACCCTGTAGACCCTGTCCTAAATACATTTTAAAAAAAATAAAGTAAATTATATAGAAATGATCTGGGGCATAGATTGTCATGTGTTTACTCTACTGCTTCCTGGAATCAAATTTGTTGAGTAAATGAGAATTCTCCGATAGAAGAATGTGCTAATTCAATAGTACCAGGATTGTTGGGGCTTTCTTTAGCCACTAGGCAGGTATTTTTCCCCGAAGCAGAATGACCTCTCCAGTCTCATCTTCCTTTTCTTCACCTAACTTTACACTCTCTCTGTCTTTCTTGTAGTTTCTATTGGTATAAAGACAGGAGAAGACAAAAGACTCATCTTTCTGATATACGTAAGCAAAGACTTTGGCTGAATTACCTTCAGTATTTCAAAAAGATCAAAAGATATTCTTGAAAACAGAAGGAGTAATCTTTTTATTTTTTCCGCTGAAATTACATCAACCAAGGTGGTTGTCATAATGACAGAAGACTGCAACAAGAGTAAAAGCATTTATGTTTGAAAGTGAAAAACGAGGCACCATAGTACAATCCAATAAAGGCATTCTGTTGAGCAGCCAAGGCCTTTCTCCATTTGGAGCAGCTGAGTCAGGTATGTGCACAGAGGTGGAGGAGTAGCTGTAAAGGGGTTGCCAATGGTGGAAACTTCAGGCATTTGCAAATAGAGCATCTTCCTCTTTTCAAATGTTAAGAAAAAAAATTAAAGTTGAATAGAGAGTTTGAAGAGAAAACTTTAAGTCTCTGTCTTTGTTATTCTAGCAGGTTTATAAAAAAATCTTTAGCTTATCCTATTATTTTAAAAACATGATTTTATTGAATTGTTAACTAAAATTTGGCAAAATTAGCTCCAAGCTTAATCATATTAACTATTTTCAGAGCTTTGAGGAACCGTTTGGACATTTCATAGGATAAATGTGATACTTCAGTGCTTTTTCATTAGTGTCATTTAAGTAAAAAAAAAAATGTCATTAAAATTATCTAAAATGTATTTTATGAAAAGTAAAACATTACCTGTGTTATTATAAGCCTTATATGAATACTCAACAATTTTATGTTACATATTTCCTTCTAGTTTAAAATAAATGCAATTAATATGCATAAATTCTTTGTGACTTAGGTCACCCTTAAATTCTTTATATGATCAATTATCTTTATATTGTGTAGGCTGGTTTTACATGCAAATATAAGAGCATTTGATTTATAGACAAACTTGCTGAATTTACACAGCTTGTATTTAATTGTTAGTATATGCCTAAGTACTGTGTTCTTCTCAAAGGAATGGAAACAATGCATGAATTTCTGAACTGTTTTTATTTCACTTCTGGTTATGGTCACAGAGTCTATCAAAATTTTCACTTTCTGGCTTATTGATGAATGAGGGAGGATTAAGGGAACCATGGGTTACACAGGTTTTGCTTTCCATCTGTGTCATAATTTTCATAATAGTGTTGGCTGATACCAGGAAGTAGCAGTGTAAGAAAGACTATGGTAGAATTTCTGGTTCTATGTGATTCTTAGAATGACATTGCCTACTTTGGGGGATTCAAGAAATCATCAATCTTTTCTTTCTTCTTATTTTCCATATGATGAATTTGTACTTCCTGTTAAACATAAGAAAGATGATAACAATAATAGATGACAAAGTTCTTGTCTATTATTTTGTGTCATCTCTGACTCACTTTCTATTAGAGTTTTCTGCTTATTAGAGATTGTATTTCCTTGATCTTCTGTGTGCTGAGTAATGCTTTCTCAGTGGCCAGATATTGAGCATTTCTCCTTGGCTGTAGGACACTGTATTTCCACAAATATATTTGTATTTTTTGAGCTTTCTTTTGAGACACAATTATTTAAATATTTGCTTCATTTGCATTTTGCTTTAAGCTCTGTTTTACAAAGTCATAGCTTCATGTATTCTATGATTAAAGTCTTGCCACTACTAAGCCAAAGGCCCTTGTCTGTATTCTGAAACCCTGACTTTTGCCATATTTTGTTATGGTTGTTGAGAGAAAGCATGATTCCTTTTCCTGAAAGAGCTATATACAATTTTTTTCCTGAAAACTCTTAAGTGTATCTCTTTCCTCTGTCTCAGAATTTCCCTCTCATGTATGTACTCAATAATTTTTACCTCAATATGTAAAGGGCACCCTCTGAAGATCCTCTGGGATTCTCTCTGTGAGAGCACTCTGTCTGGTGCTGGGCCTCGTGAAGTTCAGGCACATGGGAATTGTCTCTGCCTGGACCTCCTGTCCTATGGCCTTGCTTGGAAACCTTCTCCACACTGTAAGCAGGGGCAGTTGCAGGACCGCTGCCATCTGTGGAACACACTGGGAGTTCACTCCCTCTCTTTTCCTAGTGTTTTAGATATGAATATTCTTTTCAGTCTGGCAATGCTTTTCAACTTGGCAATGCTTTTGTCAAAATTACGAATCATGGGTTGGTAGAATTTTTTTTGTCATCTCTGTAATCTACAGAGCATAAATTACATAAACCTAGGTGTATTAGCCAGACTTCCTGTTGCTGAACAAAATACCTGGCATGCACAATTTAAAGGAGGATTTCATCTGGCTCAGGGTTTTAGAGGATTCCCCTTATGGTACATTAGTGTAGTGACAGGAGTGTCATGGCAAAAGAGGTAGAGGAATGAAGTTACAGGTCATGGAGCCTGGCAAGCAGATTGGGAACAGCACAAGGAAACAAAGGTGAGTGAGCACACATCTCTAAAACCCACCTAGGTATGCTCAGAAGTGTGTTTCATTTATCATCTAAGCATCTCTAAATCCAATTAGGTTGACAGCCCTCACAGCATGTAAACTTCATGTTTAGTTTCCTGATGGAAGTTCATAGTCAAGACTACAGACCCAACTTTGGGCCCCAGGAATCCTGTCAGGAATACAGACATCATTCTTTTGCATTCCAGTCAATTTTTGATGTGTGGATGTGGTCAAGATAATTTTTAGTCTTTTATTCCACCACAAAATAGAATGATTAACACCTATTTTATAGAAATGCTATAAAAATGAAATTAGACAATGCATCTAATACCTGTCATACCATTCTAAACAAAGGGTAGTTATGATTATCATTAGATTATTATGCTGTAAGTTTCAAAAAGGAAAGGGTCATGTTAAATTTCTCTGTGTTTCCCACAAAGTAGATAATAAAGATCTGCTAAGGGGCTAGGGAGATGGCTCAGTGGAATAAGCGCTTCCCTGGCAAGCGCAAGGGCCTGAGTTGAATCCCCAGGTCCGCAAAAACAAAAACAAAAACAAAAACAAAAAAAAAAAAAAAAAAAAAAAAAAAAAAAAAAAAAAAAAAAAAAAAAAAAAAAAAAAGATCTGCTGATTGACTGTAACGACATTTGAATATATCTCAAGGTAATTAAGAAATAAAATTGAAGTTAATGAAAGTGCCGCAAAGGAGTAGATTACATGAGTCTTGAGCAGTCATAAACATTGAGCAGTCACATGACTCGCTGAGGGAGAAAACAGACCCTCTGTACTCCACTTACGGGTAAAGGCAGCATGTGTTCAGCTCGTTGATTTTCAAGAGTCATCAAGAGAACTTCACACGGAATTAGTTTCACCTACTTCTTCTTTCTTAACAAAATCACCTTGCTCTGGTGACACAATTCTATTGAATAGTCCTGCTAAGCTCTACTTAAATGAGCAATGATCTCCACTGTAGTTAACAATTCTCCTTAATTATATTCTCCACAGTGACATTTTGGGAGAAGTGACAAGTCAATAAAAGAAGGGAAATTTCAACCCAGTTTATCCTGATTCAATGTGCTGGTCCTCACACACAAAGATGATGTGACTGCTGTGCAATTTTCAGACACCAATTTTGAGATTTTTTTTTCCTAGACATCGTTTCCACAAGACTTTAAAGAAGTACTGGAATTCACATGTGAGGACTGTTTTGAGTTACCCACTTTTATTGTACAGAGGAGGCATTTTTGAGAGATTATAGAAAACTACACATATAATTAGGCCATAGTGAACTGAACCAATGATTACAACCACATTAAGAGAACATTTATTAAATGGCAATTTTATATCAGAAGTTCCTTGAGTATTATTCAAATAACACATAAAAATGACAGAAAGATTTCTTTTGTGGTACTGGAGATCAAATTCAGGGCACTGGGTATGCTGTACAAGTATTACACCACCGAGGTATACCCTAGCCTTGCAAAGAACTTTTCAAATTAATTTAATTTTAATGATGTATCCTAAACACAAATACCATGAGAAATTTATTTTAAGGTCATATTTTTATTTATTTGAAATACTGTAAGGCAAATGTTATTATCTAATTAATTTAGGGATTCTTTCCTCTCATTAGAGAAGTCGTAATATTTGAAAATGAAGCATGGAATTATATGCATATATATAAATTGCAAACAAATAATTAGAAAAGTAATTAATAAATAATAACATTTACATAAAAATAGAATCTTCTATAAGTACAAAAGTATGTGATCAAATGATGTACATGATTAAGATTTTAAATAATATGACATTGGTATAGTTTAGTGGTTGAAAACATCAACGCAGAATCCAGACCTCCCAGATTTTGACCTCAATATCTTCCCAATAATTTGTAGGGCCTTAAGCATCTTTTTAAATTCTTCTGTACTCTATTTTATTATGGAAATAAAGTTAATGATAATAATACCCTCTTTGTTTGGTTGCTGTAATCATAAGACAACTGCTATTTGAAAAAATACCTTGAACAAGGTCTAGAGCTTAATATACACAAGATAAATAGCAATTAATATTGTTATCAAATCTAAAATTATGAAAAAGCTCACTTTTTCCTTATAAGGATTTGTTTATGTCTCTTGGGATAACAGTTGAATGCCCCAATTGATAAAGTAGTCTTAAATCTCAGAACAACTTAAATGTATTTAATGATGTGATTGGAAATGTGAAAAGAACACTTACAAAGATGAACAATTTGGGTAGCAATTAAAACCACAGACTTGGGAGTCTGACAGATCGTGTATGAAATACAGCTCTGATTCTCATTAGCAGGATAACTTTCATCTGTCTCAACTTCATCCATATAAGCCTCAGTTTCTAAATCCTGAAAAGAGAATAATAAATGTTGTCTCTTAGAATTGTGGTGAATAGTAAATGGCAGTAATTTAGGTTTGCTGCTGCATGAAAAAGATGAATAAGTATTTCTATCTCAGGCTTTTAGGACTCCCATTACAAAACACTGGAACTATAGACCAGATGTCTAAGAGACAATAGAATTTACTTCTCACAGTTCTGTAGACTGGGAAGTCCATTATCAACATGTTGGCAGATCTTTTTGGTTTTCTTTTTGTCTTTGTTTTTGGATCTAAGCATCAATTTTTATTTCTATAGAAGTGTTAGATGATTTGCCTTGAATGTATAACTTAATGATTCTTTTTGGTTTGTTTTTTGTATTTTTGATGGAACCAGGGATTGAACTCAGGCCCTTGCACTTGCCAGGGAAGCACTTATTCCACTGAGCCATCTCCCTGGCCCCAACTTAATGATTCTTGCTAGTACTGAACACCAACTCAAACAGCCTTACTTGCTGTTATGGACTGACTGTGGGTGTTCTCTTGAATTTCTTTTATTTATTTTATTTATTTATTTAGGTAGAACCGGGGATTGAACTCAGGCCCTTGCATTTGCCAGGGAAGCGCTTATTCCATGGAGCCATCTCCCAGGCCCCTTGAATTTCTTATATTGGAGCCCTAACCCTTGAGTGGTTACATTGGGTTGCTAAAGTAACTGAGCCTAAATGAAATTCTAATGGTTGACCTCCAATCTAGTGGAATCAGTATTGATGTAAGAGAAGGAAACAATGAAGTTTTTTTTTTTCTCTCTCTCTGTCTCACTCTCTGTTTTTCAGTCTGAGTCTAAAACAACTGTTAGAATTAATTAATGAATTCAGTAAAGTTGCAAGATACAAAATCAATATATAAAATTCTGTTTTGTGTATATACACTGATAATTGTCTGAAAATACAATTAGCAAATCTATCCCACCATCAAAGAAACAAAATAAATAGGAATAAATTTAAGGAGGCAAAGATGTGTGTAATGAAATCTACAAAATACTGATAAAAAATAATAAGAAAAAATGGAAAAATATTTTGTGTTCATAAGTTGGAGGAGTTAATCTTGTCAAGTGTCTGCCTAAAGTGATTCAAAAAATTAATTAAAGGACCAGAGAGATAGCTCAGTGGCATAAGAGCCTGCCTAGCAAGTGTAAGGTCCTGAGTTCTATCCTTCATACCACAAAAATAAATAAATAAATAAATAAATAAATAAAATAAATTACATTTCTATCTTAATTTCAAAAGCATTTTTTCAGAACTAGAACAAATTTCAATTTTGTATGAAACCATAAAATCTTCCCAATAGCTAAACTGATCCAAACAAGGAAAACAAAGCTGAAAGAATCATGCTTCAAATTATGTACAATTATGTGCTCTCTTTTTAAGTTTTAAAATATTTCAGACTCAATAAGGCCCAAGACGTGGTTGTCTACTGCTACTTTTAAGCATTTTTTTTTTCCATAATCAAAAAGCATGGGGCTTAGGAGAGGAAAAGGGAGAAGGAATAGGAAGCCTTGTTGGATTTTAGCTGCTTTCGCCTAGCCAGCCTGGTTCAAATCTGACAGACAACACTGCAGCCAACCTTTTAAAACTCAGGTTTGGTTTTGCTTTGTTTTGCTTTTTGGATATAAGATCTTGCTAAATTGTCCAGGTTGGCCTTTAACCCTCTCTCCTCTTGCCTCAGCCTCCCTAACTCTGGGTACAGGAGAGTGCCACCACCGCAGGACTCACTTTAAAATCTGTTTGTGGTCTCAGCATTCTTGAACAGGTTAGAAAAACAGAAATGACATTATAATAACAAATATTTAAGAAAAAGTTTCCTATTAAAAATGTTTACGGGGGGGGTGGGGGTGGGGAGATGGCTCAGTGGAATAAGTGCTTCCCTGGCAAGCACCAGGGCCTGAGTTCAATCCCTGGTTCCGCAAATAAAAATAAAAATAAAAATAAAAATAAAAATAAAAGGCTGAAGCAGGAGGATGGCTGTGAGTTCAAGCCAAGCCTGAACTGCATAGCAAAAGCCTGTCTCAAAAAGACAAAATGTTTGGTGCTCCACAGCCATACAAAAAGAACCAAATACATTCCTACAACTACTTACAAAATGTGCTGCAGGTAGGAAGCTTACCTTGAGGTACACGATGGAGATTTACAGTAGTATTGCCTAAAAGGTACTCACTTTTTGGCTATGTTGCCACTTAACTGACAAATATTTTACCTGTTCCTTTATTAGATCATAAAAAATCAAAGTCCAAGAAATGTGTCTGTGCCCCCGAGGGCTTCCTTGTTCCCCTCTCTAGGCAGGAATGTTTCTGCAGTGCAGAGTTGCTATATTCCTGTTTTTCTTCTTTTTTTTTCTTTGTGTTTTAAATGGTTCATGGCAGGTGGGTGTTGGTAGGGAAATTATTTTCTCCACAAAATTATCATTTTTATAGATGACAGTAGTGCAGTTAGTGGAAACATGGCATGTCCCACTGATGCAGGACAGATTAGATGACAGTCAGATTGAAAAGACTGGTGTGAGTTGGCTGATAGATGTGCTGCACATGTTCCATGCGAGACCGGCAGACCGGGCATGACTGCAGCTGCACCGCGCAGCTCTCACAGCACACAGGGTGGCCACAGGGCCAGAAGGTGGGGTTGATCTCCTTGCAGCCCTTCATGCACAATATGGCTTCTACAGCTTGCACAGCTTCTCCTGCAGCGCGTAGGTCTGCTGGCAGATGAGGCCCTCGCAGCTTCTGCAGGTCAAGCTGCTCCCAGAGGACTTAAGTGGGGAGCCGGAAGGGCTCTGGCAGTTCCTGCAGACGAGGTCCAGCACGCCAGCCTTGTGCAGAGCCCTCCTCGTGTGGTCACACACCTCCTTGGATGTTCTTTTGATGTCAAACACATACTTCTTGCAGAGGTTCATGTTTTCATTCAGAAAGAGGGAAGCCAAATGGCCCTTTAGCAAATATACTGAATCATGATGGTGCTGGTCAATGCGTCACACCTGTAGAATGCGTGCGCTTCAGTGATGGCTCGGTCGATCCCTCTGGCCGCCCAGTGCTGATCATTTTAAATAAGAGCATGATGCTGTTCCCCGACTTCTTGGTGACAGTCAAGTACACTTTCTTTCCTAACTGAAAAGTAAAATTTCTAGACAGTAACTACTGCTTTCAAAAAACTGATGGAAATTATTAGTGCAAGCACAGCCATGCTGTACATAGATCTGTAAGGTTTCTCCCCCATCCTTTTTTCCATCTTTTCTCCTTTCCCTCAGCCTCATTGTTTAATCCTTATGTTCAGTTTTTTTGTTTTAATATAATTTGTATACCTTTCTGGTTTTATTTATTCTTTCAGGTTCTTACACTAGGGAGACAATATGATACTCACACATGTGTGTCTGACATATTTCACTTATAAATATACCTCTAGCTGCATCCACTTGCCTATAAAGGTCTCAAGTTTGTCTTTCTTTATAGCTGAGTAATACTTCATTGTATAAACATACCACATCTTTTTCATCCATTCAGGTGATGGGCATTTTGGTTGTTTCCAAGATTTGGCTTTGAAAAATTGTGCTGCTATAAACATGGGTGCGCATACATCATTATAGCATGATGTTCTCAATTCTTTGGGGAAAATACCCAGAAGTGAAATAGCTTGCTTGAATGGGATTTCCAGTCCTAGTTTTTTGAGGGCTCTGAACACTGATTTCCACTGTGGTTGTACCAGTGGACATTCCCCCCAACAATGGTGAAGGGTTCCTTTTACTCCACAACCTCGCCAGCATTTGTTATTCATTGATTTCTTTATGACAGCCATTCTTTCTGGGGTGAGATGGTATCTCAATGTTGTTTTAATTTGCATTTGTTGAAAGGCCAGCACTATGGAATTTTTTTTTCATGTATTTATTTGTCATTTGTATTTCTTCTTCTGAGAAGTGTGTATTCATCTCAGATGCCTGTTTTGGATTGGATTTTTAAATTTTAGAGGCCTAATTTTTCTTACTTCTTTATATACTCTAGATAGAAGACCTTTGTCTGAGTGACTGTTGCTTAATAGTTATTCCCAAATTGTGGGTTGTCTTTTCATCTGTTGGTGATTTCTTTTGACACTCAGAAACTTCTCAGTAAGATGAGAATTGAATTCAGTGTTGTTGATTCTTTGAAGTAACTCCCATGCAGTTTGGTTTTTGTTCATGAACTTTCTGCCTACCCCTATGACTTCAAGATCTCCACCTACTTTCTCTTTCATGAGATTTAGTGTTTTTGTTTTAATGTTTATGTGTAATCCATTTTGACTTTAATGTTTAGTTATAGACCCTGGTTTAGTTTTAGTTTTCGGCATATGGAGAGCCAGTTTCTTCAGCATGATTTGTTAGAGTCCCTCCTTCATCCAATGAATGTGTTTGGCCTCTTTGTCAAAGATAAGATGGCTGAGTGTGATGTAGTTGTATTTGCATGTTCTAATCTGTTCCATTGATCTTTGGGTCTATTTTGTGTTGTTTTTTGCCAGAATCATGCTGATTTTATCACATTAGCTTTGTAGCATAATTTCAAGTAAGGGATTATAATCCCTCCTGCTTTGCCTTTTTTGTCCAGAATTGCCTTTGCTATTCTAGTTTTTTTCTGGTTCCAAAGAAAGTTTAGGAATGCTTACTCTAGCTCTGTGAGGCACATTGATGGTATTTTGATAAACATTATGTTAAATCTGTGTTATGGTTTGTATCTAGTTGTCCCCCCAAAGCCTCATGTAGGTCGTAGGGCAGATGCTCCTGGAGGAGCAGCTATTGGCTTGAGGGGTGGGGCCAGAGGACCAAGGCAGAGGTAGAGGGGGGTTCCAGAGAGACATGAACCATTAAACTGACAGCACACACTGTTCCCTCTCTCAGGCAGTGGTCTTTTAGAGGTATGGAGCAGATTATCCTGGACACGGTGGTACCCTAGCCTCTCTTCCAGACCCTGTAGTGCAGGACAGCAGTGTCTCAGGTCTTGCTATATAATTCAGACTGCTTTAAAATATGAAACCTCAAGTAACTGTGAGTTAAATAAACCTTTCCTTCCCTAATCTTGAGTGTTTGTCCCAGCAACGACAGAAGAGCAACTGAGACAATCCGTATAACAATTTTAGGAATATGGCCATTTTCACAATGTTGATTCTTCCTATACGGGAGTAAGGAATATCTTTCCATTTTCTGAAATCCTGTTCAATCTCTTTTTTCAGAGTATTGTAAATTTCATTGTATAGATCTTTTACTGTCTTCCTTAGAATAACTTCTCAGTCTTTCTTTTTTTTTTTTTATCCTGGCAATCTGTAGCATGGTAATTACTGCTTAGTATTTACAGAGTCAGAAATTCAAATTCCAAAGTAGCCTTTTTTTTTTTTTTTTTTTCTGGATGCTATTCTGAAGGATACTGTTTCTGTAACTTCTCAGTGAGTTTGTTATCTGGCAGAGGAATGCTATTGATTTTTAGGTGTTGACTTTATATCTCTGCTATACTACTGAATTTGTTTATTAATTCTAGGAGCTTCTTGTTGGAGATTTTGAGTCTTCCAACTAGGGTATTATGTCTTCTGTGAAAAATAATAGTTTAACTTCTTCTTTACCTATTCTTATTCATTTTATGTCACTATCTTGTCTAATGGCTCTGGCTAATGTTTCCAGAACTATATTGAATAGGAGTGGTGATAATAGACATCCTTTTCTTGTACCTAACTTTAGAGTAAAAGCTTTCAGTTTTTCTCCATTTAGAATTATGTTGGCTATTGGTTTGTCATAGATGGCTTTTATCAGATTGAGGTAGAGGCCATATATTCCAATTTTCTGTAGGGCTTTGATCATGAATGAGTGTTGGATTTATCAAATCCCTTTCTGCATTTATTGATGTGATCATGTGGTTTTTGAGTTTGGCTCTAATGATATAGTGTACTACACTTATAGATCTGTATATCTTGCATCCCTGGGATGAATCTTACCTGGTTGTACTGGATAATCTTCTTGATGATTTGCTGCATTCTATTTGCTAATATTTTATTGAGGATTTTTGCATCTGTGTTCATGAGAGTAATTGGTCTGCAATTTTCTCTTTCAGTTGAATCGTTCCCCAGTTTCATATCAGTAGAATTACTTGCCTCCAGGGATGATTTTGGGAGTATTGCTTCATTTTCACTTTCATTGAAGAGATAGAGGTGTATTGGAATTAATCTTCTCTGAATTTCTTGTAGAATTTGACTGTGAATCTATCAGAACCTAGGCTTTCCTTTATTGGTAAATTTTTTATTATATTTTCATTTTGTTAATTTGTAACTATCTAGGAGTCTGTCCCTTTCCTTTGTTTTTGTTTTTGTTTTCCTTTGGCAGAACTAGGGATTGAACTCAGGCCCTTGTGCTTGCCAGGAAAGTGCTTATTCCACTGAGCCATCTCCCCAGCCTCTGGTCCATTTCTTCTGTATCTTCAATTATGTGAAAGTATAGATTTTAAAAATAGCTATTGATGACCTTCTGAACTCCATGGGATCTGTAGTAATTCTATCCTTTTCATTCCTTATTGCTTGGATTTGAGTTTTTCCTTTTCTCTTTTTGATGAGATTTGCTAGGGGTTTATCAATTTTATGTAATCTTTCAAAGACCTAGCATTTTGATTCATTAATTCTTTGTATTGTTTTCTTTGTCTCAATTGTATTAATTACTGCTCTAATCTTTATAATTTCCTCCCATCTTTGGGCTTGGTTTGCTCTTCTTTTTCTAAAAGCTTGAATTGCAGCATTATGGTATTTATTTGTTCTCATTCTGTTTTCCAAATATGTGAAATCACCATTTTAAATTTCTCTCTGAGAACTGCTTTCATTTCATCCAATAAATTCCAGTGATTTGTGTTTGAATTTTCATTGGATTGCAAATATTATTTAATTTCCTGTTTTATTTCATCCATAACTTATTGGTTGCTGAGGATGGTATTATTTAATTTCCATATTTTATGGGGGTTTTGTGGTTTTGGAGGGTCTTTAATTTCCAGCTTCATTGCACTGTGATCAGATAATATATATGGGATAATTTCTATTTTCTTGCATTTACTTAAGCATATTCTATGGGCGACTATGTGGTCTATTTCAGAGAATGTCCCATGTGCACCTGAAAAGAAAGCATATTCATATGCTGCTGGGTGGAACACACTGTATATGTCCACTAAGTCCATTGGTTCAAGAATGTGGTTCAATTCTGCTACTTCTTTGTTAATTTTTTTTTGTCTACTTGTCCTATCTTTTTGAGATAAGGGGGTGTTAAGGTTCTTTGTTAAGATTGTGATATTGGTTATTAGATTTTTCATATCCATTAAAATTTGTCTTACATAGTTGGGTGCTCCCATATTTGGTGAATACATAATTATGACCGTTATCTCCTCCTTTTGAATTTTGCCTTAACCAGTATATAGTGACCTTGTTTATCTCATTTGATCATTCTTGATGTGAATTTCAGATTGTCTGCAAACAGAATAGCTAGCCCTCCTTTTTTCTTAGTTCCTGAAGCATGTGGTATTTTTTCCCATCCTATGAATTTCTTTACCATTTAAATGTTTCTTGTATAAAGCATATTGTTGGATTTTTCTTAATCTACTCTGCCAATCTATTTCTTTTAATTGGTGGTGGAGAATTGAGTGTATTTACATTGGTGGTTATAAGAAGTATGTATAGGCTTATGTTTGTCATGTTACTTTCCTATCGCTGACTTCCTACATTTCTCCTGTGTTTAATTGTTTGCCCTGTTTGGTGGGCTCTTTCTGTTGTCATTCTTGGAATTGTGCTCATTTTAGTCCCTTTGTAGAATATATTTTAGTATTCTTTTGGTTTGGTTGTCATTAATTTCTTTAGTTGTTATTTGTCATGGAAATATTTTACTTCTCCATTAAATTTGAAAGAGAGTGTGGCAAAGTATATCAGTCTGGATTGGAATTTGTTTCCTTGTAGGACTTGAAATACTTCACTCCATGCTCTTCTTAACTTGATGAAGTTGATGGTTTTTAAGGAGAAATCTGCTCTTATTCTGATGGATCTTCCTTTAATTTTTCTCTTTCTTTCTTTCTTTCTTTCTTTCTTTCTTTCTTTCTTTCTTTCTTTTTTCTTTCTTTCTTTCTTTCTTTCTTTCTTTCTTTCTTCTTTCTTCTTTCTTTCTTTTTTTTTAAGTACAGGGTTTTTCTATGCAGCTCAGATTCATAGTGATCCTCTTTTCTCAACCTTCCCAGTGCTAGGATTATAGGCATTCATGACCACACCCAGTTTCATTGGCTAGCTCAGTATGAGGCTAGCACAGCATGCAGTACTGGGGATCAAACCCGGGTCTTTGTGCTTGCCAGGCAGGCATTTAGGCTGCTAATCTATCTCCCCAGACCTGGGTTTTCCTTTAAATGTGATCGTTTCTTTTCTCTAGCAGATTTTAGCATGCTGTTCTTATGCTGAATTTCTGGGATCTTAATTATTATATGACTTGGTGTAGTTTTAATTGGGTTTATATTATTTGGAGTTCTATATACCTCGATTATCTGAATGGCAAATTGTTTCCCCATATTTGGAAAGCTTTCTGCTATTATGTCTGCTCATATTCTTTTTTTAAAAAAATAAGTAATTAATTATTTATGTATTTTGTGTAGTGTCTTGCTACACAGCTTGGATTTAGTGATCCTTCTGTCTCATCCTCCACAGCTCTGGGATTACAGGTGTACATCACTATGCCCAGTTTCAATGGCTGACTTGGCTCCTGGGGCCAGCATCATATGTGATACTCAATGTCAAACCTGAATTCTTGCTTTTGCCAGGCAGTTGCTTAGGCTGCTGAGCTATCTCCGCAACCTTGCCCATATTCTATTTATGTCATTTGTGTTGGCTCCTTGCTTTACATTGATGACTGTTAGTCTTATGTTATTCATCTTTGCATCTTTGAAGGTGTTGAATTAGTATTTCCTGGGTTTTTGTTGTCTTTAAGAGATTTTTTTTTTTCTTGTCGCTAGCTGCAGTGGTTTCTTCAAAGTCTGAAAGTCTGTTTTCACTTTCATTCAAACTTTTGCCAACCTTTAATGGAGTTTTTCCTTTCCTGTTTATCTCTTTGAATCTGCTTTGTGCATTCTATTTCTTTCCTATATTGCTCATTTGATTCCATCATTTTTCTATTCTCCTCTATTTTTTAATCAGTGTATTCCTTAGAAATGCTTAGTAAATCATTCATTATAGTGATTGTTTCTTTTCTTACCTGGGAGACTATTTCTGATCTGATTTCTTCTATACCCTTCAGCAGTTGTTTCTTTACTTTAGTTGCTATTATTTCAGAGATTTCAGGTGTGTGGCTTCCAATTTCTTCTATGCTGATGGATCCTGGGTTTGTTCTGGGTGAGCTCAATGTCTGAGACTCCATTTTGCTCCTTCTTTTTCTCATATTCTATTTCAGAAAGAACTCTTTATTTTGATTTCTGTGATACCTTCTTGTGAAAGTTTGATAGTAGGTAGCTGTACCTCTGCAATCAGAACCTCTCTGTAAAGATCTGTTCTTTAGGTATTTCTCCTGTGTCAGAGATTCTTGTTTTGTGTGTGTCCTGAGATTTTGCCTTCTCCATTAATTGAGAGTGAGATATTGGTTTCCATTTCACACTGTCCTCCATCTTTTGGTGTAGGGCTTTGATGAGATTATTATCCAACCACTTCCTGATATTATTACCCAGAGGAGAACATGTGTTTAAGCCAGATATGGTACCCTATTTACAGTAGCACAATTAGCAATACTATTAATAGGTAGTGAAATTTAGAAATTGACAAACTTTTGTAACTAATGGGTTTGTACTTTAGACCATAAGAGCAAACATTATAACTATATCAGAAAGCAGACCATAAATTGAGAATTTGCATTTAAATTAGTTCCCCTGAGGTCTATCTGGGCATCTCCCCTTCATATACCTGGAGTCTTCCAGGCAGACTCGTGCACCCAAGTTACCTCCTGTCACCTTTGTTCTGCACAGATATTGACTGTAGATCTGGGCCTCAGCCTGGGCTCTGCTGGGCCTAACAGTCTGCTTGAGCTCACTAGGTCTAGTTCTACCAAACTTGGTGTAGTTCTACTTCAACTTGGCCTGCTGTGTCTGGCTTGCGTGTAGCTTCTGGGCTCAGTGGCTTCTCCTGGCTATGCCCTACCAAAATGGATTGGCTAGGCCTGGCTGCTGGGCTTGGCTTGAATCTTTTATTGTAAGAGCTATAATTTAATTTCCTAATTAACTAATCTCCTTACAAAGCCCAACTTCTTAATATTATGACCTTGGCAGATAGATTTGCAGCATAAGAATTTTGAGAGGGCAAAGGTATTCTAACCATAATTTAAATGTGATACATATTGCATTTATAATGTAAATATTTGTTGAATTTTATCTCTGCTTACAAAATATTTAATTATATTGTGTCAATAGGAGATGCATCCTAATAATGACAATGAATACAAAGTAATTGCTGTCTCATGCTAACTCCAAAGTATAGCCAAGAATGACAGTGATTTAGAAGTATAATGTGTTTTGCCTTCAAAGACTTTTTTCTTAAGTAGGACTCTATTTCCAGTTTCCCTGCATATTTCTCAAAAAGAAAAGAAAAGAAAAGAAAAAGTATAGAGAGATACATAAGAGAAAACAGTAATAACCCAGGATGCTTACTCGAGTTTACTTTATTGAGTGGTAAATTCCAACCTCTGAATAATCTTATAGTTTGTATACTATATAGTGTTGCTATAATAAAAAATAAGGTACACTACAGTTTAGATTGTGTAACAGACATAGATGGACTTTACAACAACAATGAAAGGAAAATCTTTGAGAATGTATTTAAGCCCATGGCTATCAGAATACGGATGCCATTCCCTGGGTCCCTAAAAGTATTTGGATTTATTAAGTCACACTGCTACTAGAGCACACACATGGGTAAGAAATATGAAGCTCTAAGTTTAAAGAAGTTGTGATAACTCATACCATAATGCTTTTCTCTATTCACTGACTAAAATCTGCTGACCAGCTGCATAGAGAGCCTAAAAAAATTTCAGAGAACAGAACATCCAGGAAAGACCCAATCCTCTGTGTCACCTGGGCTGAGTCAATGTCAGGAACTTGGGAGACAGAAATTCTTTTCAGTACCCATCAGGGGCACTGATGAAATTTTGTGTGCAGACAGCCACCCACAAGAGCGCTATTTCTGCCAACTGTGGGGCTTGTAGAGTTTAGGGGCTTCCAGGAACGTTCTTGTATTCAGCGAGTTTACAAAGAAAAAAGAACCAGCCATTTGTGAGCTTCCAGTATCTCAATTACAGTCTAGTTGGAAGACAGAAGTCACATCAATTGTTTTAATAGAGAGAACTTTAAATAAAGAATGTTCAATGCTATATAAAAGCACTACGGTTTATGTAACTGAAAAATCAAGAAACCTCTTGAAAAATCTATCTTGAGGAACCTGAAGACTTAGGGAAAGAGAGCTTAGATGTAGGAAAACCTGACTCCACAGGGCTGGAATTAAAAGGTGTGAGGACACACCCCACTTGGCCAGAGATGACATCTCAGATCTGAAGGAAAGGTCTTTTAGGTTAGGAATTTACACTTCTGAGATAGAGATGTTAATTTGGTTCTGGGACTTCTGAAACATTTTGATAAAGCTGGTTCTTTGAGAGGTACAAAGACTATGAACAGGATCTGTCTGCTGCTGGTATCAGCACAGTTTCTACCAGGATGAGAAAGCATTGCTAGACTGACACAGGAAAAAGAAAACATCTGGAAGTAGCAGGAAGCACGTAGAAAGAAAATAAGAAATAACTGACCCAGGAAATAACAGGAAACACACAGATTAAAAAACAGGAAATAGCTGTAGTCATATCTCTCTCCTTTTGCATTTCTTTCTCCCTCCCTCCACATGCTCTCCTTCCTTCCCTGTAAGTAGAGTCTAAGGAGAAGCAACTGACAAAGTGGAAATGAAATTTGATTCAAAGTATTGGCATCACAAATCCTAATAGTGATGTGTAGTATTAGAACTAAAGTACAATAAACAACTGGCAGAGAGAAAAATATATAAAATATGCAAAAATATGAGCATTTGGAAGAGACAAATGGAAATGAAAGAAAACAGAAAAAACAAGGTGATTTTCAATTACAGGATAAAAGAAATGTCCTATCAAGTGAATCAGCAGATAACTTTGGGAAAAAAAGAAAGTTTCCACTGAGATCTAAATTGGTGACAGTCAAAAACTTCTGTGGACAGCCCACTACTATTGTGGACTACTGGACTGTGTTGGATTGTTTTGCTGAATTCAAGCACCTAAAATATTTCGATGCCAATAGAATACCCATCTCTGACAGGACTGAACTGGAGAGGGGGGATACAGAGGAAGGACCATTTTGTATTTGTATTTACAAAATAGGACTGATGTACAGCTGCTTTCGCTTGGTCCAGTGAGAGGAAGGATTTGTAATAGTAGTGTTTGGACGGGATGTCCTGGCTGCTTCTTGTGCTGTGGATGACCGCTGAGAAGATAACAATGTGCAATGTATTAATTATTGAAAATATCCTATCAATCAGCTTTGAAAGTGTCTCATTGATATTTGTTTCTCACTAAAATAAAATAAAATAAATAAATTGGTGACAGGGAAAATCAAGTGCAACAAATACCACAAAGCACAAGGCAAAACATAAATTGAAAAAATATAAGAGATACTAGAAAACTACTGTGAATAATGAGAAGTCTAAGCAAAGTAAAATGAATAAATGGAGAGGAAATAAACCAATGAGGGAAGATTAAATGTTTCACTGAGTACCAGGACACATCAACAGTAAAGCACAGGATAAAAATGATTAATGCCTATGTTTTCAAATAGCAATCCCAAGTAATTGTACTTCTAATTTCTGTGCATTCATTCAAAGGAACAATTAATACTTATACTATCTGATCAATTTTGCATTCCTCTATCTGGTAATCTGAGCAACTGCTTTGAAGATAAGAATATGCACTATAACAACCATTGTTAACTTCCTATCACCTTGTTTTGAAATTCTCTATCATTTTATTGTTTTTTAATCCTCTTTAAAAGAAAAAAAAATGGGGGCTAGGGAGATAACTCAGTATGATAAGTACTTGCCTGGAAAGCACAAGGGCCTGAGTTCAATCCCTGGTTCCGCCAAAAATAAATAAATAAATAAATAAATAAATAAATAAAAGAAAAAAAATAACAAAGGAATCCCAAAGTCCATTTAAATTAATAATCTAATCAGATGTAAAAGAAAACTTTTTCATAAGAATGGAAACTCAGAAACTAACAAACACATACACAAACATTTACTCACATACAAAAAGATGGCAGACTGAGCAGAGCTTCCTTTTATATATACGAGTACCTTTAAAAGCTGCTTACAGAAAATATTCTCAGAACTAAAATGTAAAAAAATAATCTCTAAGAAACAATGATGAGAGTAAAATTGCCTTAACAAGTTTGATTCATTCAAGGTCTTTCAGAGAAAATATCAGTAACATCACCCATTAGTTCCACTAACTTACAAACAACTTACAAACTCACTCTAACTGCTAAATCCAACTGAAAACATTATGCAATAAAAATGTATCTTTTCATAGAGACAAACATACCTCTATTCTAGGCCAAAAAGTCTATCAGGAAAGATAATAATGGAAGTAGCACTGTCAACGTAGATAAGTTAACCAAGCCATTTTTAAGAATGTGCTCAGTATTTACATTATTTGAAGATCTTCTGCCCTATGCCTTGCAGTATGTCCTGGTCAATAAATACTTGTTGATGTTGATAGGTCTGATTTTTTTTTCCTTTTTTCCTGCTTTTCTTCTTTAGGAATTTAGTAACAGATTCACTCAGTATAACATGTCTCTCGCCTTGAAAATGGAATTATTGGATGAAGAAAGCAAAGAATAAAGCTCTAAAACAAATGACTAGCTTAAGAATCAGTAGTGCTGATGGTTATGAGTTTGCATTTCATGTTTGTTCTTAAAACAAAAAAGTTTTAAGAGTGTGTTTGTTCTTTGTGATTATTTTTTGTTTCTTGAAATTTCTTTCACAGGTCTATGCAGGTTTCTAATTTTGTTACCTCTCTGCTCAATATCTTCCGATGTCTTTCCAATTATATTCACCATTGTTTAGTTTCCTAATTGTGTACAAACAGAAACATGGTCTTTGGTTCCCCAGCTGTGTTCAGAAATATAAATACTTGAATGGAAAGGAAGAGACTATTTATTCACAATTGCCTGTTGCTGAGACCAATATGCCAATGAAAACATTCTCATTTTTTAAAACTTTTTGTATTAGGCTTCTTTGTTTACATATGCTAAGGGTTGCCTGCTTATTTAGATAGGCTATACAGAAATAACTCAAATTTAGGAATACAAAGTTCAAGGAATTATATTGAACTTAAATTGCATGTGAAACTTGGAGAGCAATTAAACACTAAATAACATACGAAAATAAAAGAGAATTAATGAAAGGTAGCTCAGGATTCTCATCTGAGAGCTGTACTTACTGACCAGCTCAGCAGTGATTTATAAAGGGTGAAAGGCAAAATTTTGAAAATTAATTATGCATTTTCTATTGTCTCTTTGTATTTTAGTTTATTTTCTTCAACATACCTGCTACCTTGCATAGAGCAATCAATAAAACTAATATCAACCACTAGACCATCTACCTTTTAATCTACCTATTTTGGCATTTAGCTTAGACTTTTTTCTATAACTCTAGACCAAGAGAGGATTAGAGACATAGAGAATGTGTTCACCTGGCTCTTATTTTAATTTTTGCATCTAATTGCCTTCATTTTAAGAAAATATAAACAAAATAATAAATTCCATGACTATACTTTGTTAACATTCCAAGATATCACTCAAATTTTATTTTTGAGCTTATTATGTACATAAATGAGTTATGAGTGAATGGATGAGGAGGAATGAATGAAAGAATAAGTAAATAAACTAATGATGGAATTACTACTACTATACAAAAGTGAGAAAGTCCATATATATGTGGGGGAGCTAAGATCTATATTTTTGTAGAACAATAAATTATGCTTCTGTTTTAGTACCACTAAAGGTAGAAATATAGCATCTTTGGGATAAGCTTTTAGTAGAGAAAAAACTACATATATTCTCTAATCTGAACTCCAGCTACCTATTGGTGATAATCTGATGCTGGATTAGCTACATAGAAAATGTGTAATTCTTAGGGCTGGGGATTTAGCTCAGCAGCACAGTGCTTGCCTGGCAAGCACAAGGTCCTGTGTCCAATTCCCAGCACACCCCCTCCCAATTTTTTTTTAATTCTTTATGGGGTTTTATGATATGAAATACCTGAAACTACTGACAACCCCCAACATTTGAAGTCTCTCTTCATTGGAACTATAATCTAAAAGTCAGCAAAGTTTTCAAAAATGGTTCAATTTTAGACTTTGTGAACTGGGTAGTCTCTGGGTAACCTTTTGACTCATCTACTGCATTGAAACAGCGAAAGACAGCAGGTGAACAAAAGAACAGTACTGTGTTCCAATAAAACTTTGTTTACAAAAATTAAATCAGCACTTGGCATTGGGATGATCTGTCCAATTCGGACATCCAACCCCTTTTTGCCAATAAAAACAAGGCCTTGAAAAAATTTTGCTCGAGGTCACATAGCTAAAGACACAGCAGCTACAATGATGTGTGTATGTCAGGCCCTCCTCCAATGCTTTTGATCCAGAAATATTAATTTTTATTTTTTGTTCTCCCTCAATTCCAGTTATAACACTAAGTCACCCAAAAGCAACCCTAACACACATTTTTATTCCTCATATTTGATGAATCCTTAATCTTTTGTTTTCATAAAATACTTGGAAAAATTTCCTCAATGCCTCTTCCATTACCGGCCTAGTCCACGGCCCACTGGAGATGCTTCGGCCATTGCCAGCTCTGCTTCAGCCTTCGCCCTTCTTCAGTTTATTTTTGGCAAAGAAGCACAGAGATCTTTTAGCAGTTAAATCGGGTCTTGCCCAATTCAATAAATCCTTTCGGTTGCTTTTCAGGCTCTCCAGGATCCAGCCTGAACTCCTCTGACTTCACCTCCAGCCGCCCGCCATCTCCCAGGCTGTGCCTGCTGCCCAGGCAGTTACTGCCCTTCCCAATACCGCAGGCGCAGGCCACTGCTCGGGAGCAGAGCCCCACGTACCTCCCTCCACCGCCCCTGATGATGCTCACTGAAGTGTCATGTTCCCACCGCAGTTACGTCACACACACACACACACACACACACACACTATCTCCTTCTCGTTTCATTCCTACTCTAGCTCTGACATCTGTGTTACTCGGATGTGCTGGCTGCAGGCCCTTTCATCTATTTTCATGTTCACTTATTCCCAGAGCTTAAACCAGTCTTTGCCATACACTGTCTACTCTGCAAATATTTGTAAAGCAAATAAATGAAAATAATTCCCTTGTAGGTTCTATTCAGTTTTGCACATTTTTCTTAATACACACACACACACACACACACACACACACACACACACACAAAAGGACTGTTTAACATAATTAGTGTATGTTATGTGAATAACATACTGGAAAACATCCTCAGTGCCAACTATTATCACCTAAAAATTGTTTAAGGCACAAATTCATTCTGAGCTCTAATAAATTCTAACTTTTGAGCATTATTACATAATAATTAAAAAGATTTTTAACTTCTGTAGCCACATTTCTGCAGATCTAAATTTACAGATTGCTTGGAAGAATAAAGTAATCTTGGTCTTAAATTTGGATACTAGTGTGAAATGAAAACATTTTAACAATCTAAACTGGGCCAGCCAGATAGCTCAGCAGATTAAAGCACCTGCTTTGGCAGAGCGCAGTAGCCAGAGTTTGATTCCTGGCTTGCCCCGGCTGCTCCCACTCCCACCCCAGGGCACGCTGAGATGGCGATTGAGACTGGGAGTGGTGGCGTGCGTCTGTAATCCCAGTGCTTGGGAGGGTAAAAACAGGAGGGTCACTACAAGTCCAATCTATGTAGTGAGACCCTGTATACCCTGTCTTAAATTCATTAAAAAAAATAATAATCTAAACAAAAGTAGTCCTCTCGTATGAAGAATTCCCTTGAAATTGCCATAAATTCTACTTCAATTGTTATTCTTTTAAACCATATTTTTATTTTAAATGCATTTTCTGGCATTACTCTCAGATAGTCCTGCCCCATATTTATATTAACTACACCAGGAAACATAATTATAACTCATGGATAATTAGTTTCTAAAAAGAGTAAAAAGAACCCACAACAAAAAGCATGTTACAAATAACACTAACATTATAATTTAGGTATTAACCTTAAACTATTAAGCGTCAAAATACAGGCTTCCATTTCTATTTGTCCGAGTGAAAAGGGACTGAAGTTCTATGGAAGAGATCCTTTAAATAATACACCTGTATTTCTCTGTACTTTAAATAAAATAGTTAACATATTTAAGTAGTTTTTGGTCATATTCAATTATACTTTTTTTTTTTTTTTTTTTTTTTGCGGAACCGGGGATTGAACTCAGGCCCTCGCGTTTGCCAGGGAAGCACTTATTCCACTGAGCCATCTCCCCGGCCCCACAATTATACTTATGAGAACGATTGATAATTGATTATGCTCATTCCTAAACTAGTCAAGTACTGACTTGAAATAAGAAGATGAATTAATTTTCACATATAAAGTTAGAATATTTAGCACTAGATTTATAGCCATTTAATTTTTAAAGTTGAGGTTCTGAGGGATTTTTTCAAGAATCTAATGTACAGTTAGAAACCAATTTCTAACCATGAGAACATAAAATCATAAAATTTTAATCTAAATAGATGCTTACCTGGACAGAGTGGCACATACCTATAATGCCAGCACTCAGGAAGCTGAGGAAGGAGGATCGCCATGAGTTTGAGACCAGCCTGAACTAAATGAGTGAGTACAAGGCCTGGCTGCACTACCTAGTAAGACCCTGTCTCAAAAAAAAAAACCTATATTTGTGGAGATTAAAATGGTAGAAACTTCTTTCATTTTTGAGAGTTTAGATTTTATATTTTACATTTAATATTTTAGTAGTAGTGTATCTAGTTGGAATGATTATACTATAGTTTTAACCATGTTTACCTTCAGGACATTTAATCATAAATATAACATACATCAAAGTATTATCTTTATGTGGAAACATGCTCTAAAATTAATAGCTGTACTGGTTTTATGTGAAAAGTACTATATATCTGGCATCTGTTTATTGCAACTATGCTCTACTAACTCAGGCATTTGGACTACCACTTATTACTACTAGAAAAGTTATAAATATTTAGCTCTAAGTGAATTGTCCAATTCCATCTATAATTCTAGAAATTAAATTCTAAAGTTGGTTCTTAAATATGACTGCCTCTTAAACCATGGTAATGTTTATAAGTGTGCTTCTAATCAGTGGAGTCCCTGAAAACACTGGTTAATGGAAATTATTCTTATTATCAAAACAAATGGATTACACAATAATCCTAAAACTATTGCAGTTTTTAAAAGCTATATAGTGCTACAGATAAGCTATTTATGAAGCTATTGAGTGAAAAATGAATGTATAGTGTACTGACAAAACTGTGCTTCTTTTCTCCTTGAGAAAAAGTTAAAGCGCAACATTTCAAGTTCTTATGATAGAATTATACAATCTTTAATTTTTAACAAGTATTTGACTAAATTCATTTTCTAGATTTTTAAATCGAGAATAAAAACCTCAAGGTACCAAATTATCAACCATGATAAGTATTAATGAGCTAAAAGGAGCCATGTGTCAAAAATCATAGAGAATTCAACAAAAATGAAAGCAAAGTTCAAATTATTTCTTTTTATTTATTTATTTAATGTATTCAGTACAGAGTCTACAGGGTCTCACTACACAGATTGGACTCGCAGTGATCCTCCTTTTTTCAGCCTCCCAAGCACTGGGATTACAGGCATGTGCCAACACATCCAGTCTCAATAGCCATCTCATTGTACCCTGGGTGCGGGGACAGCATGGCATGCTGGGGATTGAACCCTGGTCCCTGGGTCTGCTTAAACAGGTGTTTTAATCTCCTGAGCTATCTGGACAGCCCTTCAAACTATTTCTGAATGATTGAACACAAACGGTGGGAATACAAGATACCAGATTAAAAACTAAAAGGGAATTTAGTTCTATATAAACCAAACAACCCTGACCATGATTGCAAAAGGAGTGGTTGACAACAGGGTATAAAAATGAAAATTTTTCAATCCAGGTATAGTGGCACATACCTCTAAACCCAGCAATGGGGAGGCTGAGGTAGGAGGATTGTTGTGAGTTCCAGAACAGCCTGGTCTACAAAGTGAGCTCAAGGCCAGCCTGGACTGCATAGTGAGACTGTGTCTCAAAAAGACCAAAAAAAAAAAAAAAAAAGAAGAAGAAGAAAGAAATAAAAAGAAATTTTCAAACATATATTTAGGGTGCTGTGTGCAGATATTAGGGAAATGATAGTGCTGGGCTATAATGTTCATTGAGATGGGTCCCATTGTATCTACCTGCACATCGACCTCTGAGAGGTTCAGATAAAGTTTGGTGAGTTAATATCAGCTCAAAACTGAACTCCAGGCCGGGGAGATAGCTCAGTAGAATAAGCACTTGCCTGCCAAGTGCAGGGTCCTGAGTTAAATCCCGGGTACCAGAAAAAAAAAAAAGAATGAAGTCCACTTATCTAGGGATACAATGTATCCTTCTTCCCTTGCATCTGTTTTTGATTTATTTAGGCTTGAACTTGCACCCCAATTCTGACCCAAACAGATGTGGGAAATCATTCCTGTTAGATGTCTGATCCCAGCGCTCCTAACCCTCAGGAGACAGCCATGAGAAGTTACATACCCTTTCCCACCAAACACAAGGAATGCAGCTGAGCCCCTGATGCATCTGGCCATGATAACCACCACACTCCAGACAAGCAGAGCAAAAGACAAAAAGAATCTGGAATACTTTTTATTGGAAGTAAAGAGCCCACCAACCTTAAAACTAGGCCTACTTCTCTGTACCCATTATATGAGTTTAAAAATATCTTCACTGTCAATTTTATTGACACATAGATATAGTTTTATACACAGATGTAGGCACTATTAGCAATACAGAACTTGGTAGATTGTGGATGCGAAGATAGAACCAACCATGAGTCTTCCCTCTATAATCCATAAAAGAAAAATTAGTAGTAACAATTTAAATGTATCTCACTGTAAAATAAAGGGCAATCTAAGAGTATATTTATATCTACCTCCATAGAGAGTCCCAGAAAACTATTTAAAGCAACAGCTGCATCCTTAAGAGATCACCAGCTCTGTGATTACCTCCTATCTGAGATTTAGTAGGCAGATTCAACCTCTAATCTGGGTTGTGGGGAGAATTTCATGGTTTAAATTTTGAACTCTGCTTGGGAACCTCTTTGAAGATCAGCCAAGAAGATTATGGTAGTACAAATAACCTGCTGAAGCTTACAGCTGTCTTCTCCTACTTCATGCTGAGAAAGCAGTCATTTTTCCAATGTGAGAAAAATCAGGTTGCATTGTGCCATTGAACATTACCTTCTATGAGTTATTGTATTTTCATCTTCAGAGTAAACTAATCTCCTTTCTGTTTTTCTGATTTTTCATAGAGAAGAATAGTAAGAGTTTCCTCTTAGCACAGGATTCTTACTGAAAATGAAATGCTCTTTTGTTTTGTTTTTACTTAGATTTAACAGCCAATGAAGAAATGGTTCTACATACTCATACTCTTTTGTTTGTTTTGCATATAGATACTTGTCTATAATATATTATGAATTCTGTTAAGTGTAAGCTTTATTGTGATATTGTTAAATTAGTATAATGTTTTTCTAGGCACAATTTTGAAAACATTTTTTCAGGAAATTAGAAGGATAAACAGGTACCTTTTATGTTATGTGTGTTTTACCATGGTAAAAAAAAATAATAATTCCAGACTGATATAAAAATTCTGTTTTCACTTAAAGTTCTTAAGCTCTGGTTCTGCATCAGAGAAAATCTGCTAAGTGAACTAGCTTGTTTGCTAAGCTTAAATTAATTATATACCCCTACCACAATCTGCATTGACTGTTCTCTGTTCTAACTTGTACATCTTTCAGCTCCATAATTTACACAATAGCAGCCCTCCCAGTGCCCTGGGCCCGAACATAGAAACACCTTGGGATATGGAGGGCGCTCCTACCATCTCACTTCCAGGCTCTGTGCTACTGTGATTTTTCAGACTGAAAAACGCTAGAAATCAGGACGCTCAGGTCCTGTTCTATCTCTGCCATTTACTCAAATTGCAGCTTTTCACAAACCACCTCAGGTTCTCTATCCAATATTTGATTCACTTTCGTAAAATTGGATTGTGCTCTAGCACTTGCTAGGAATGATGCCAGATGCTGAGAAAGTGAAGGAATTATGACATTCCTTCTCACCCCAAACTCAAGAAGTTTACGGTTAATGGGGTAAAAATAGCTGCTGTATACATTTTGTGGAGCTTAACTAAGGAATTTTATTTTTAAAATCCATGAGAAAGGGCTTTGTACACTGCAAAACATTAAAGACACGAGGTGTGATTAATATGCCCGTGTTGGCCCTCTGCCATTCTCACAGTGCTCTCAAATCCACATAACAAATTGGAGGAGATTTTAGCTATGAAGTGAAAAATAGCATTCCTTATTTTTATAACAAGAGAAGAAAGAGCTATGACTATATATTTAATTTATGTTTTAAATCTGAAAAATCCAGCTCAACTTAAAAATATTTGATGTATCCAAACTCCTGCTGCCTTTCTTTGAGCCACATACTTGTATGTATTGATGATATTCAAGGTGTGTTGACATAAGGGGAAGGGCTACATGGCTTTCTTGCCCTTTAATTAAAAATGAAAATTAAAAATTAGGGGAAAATAATGGGTGAAATAATCCTTGTCTCCTAAGAGCACTGGCTATATCATCAAGAAGCCTTCTTCAGGTGTTACCTACCCTGACTTCATACATTAAAGAACTGAATGCATTTAATGATAATAAAGCTGATGCAATCAGTCAACATCTTCTCAATGTTCACTAATTTAAAATTAATACATTTTCTATTCTACTTTCTGTATAAAGTCCTTGGATTCGTAGGAATCTCTATTGAAAATTTAATATATACTATCAAACAGAAGAGTAATTAAGGCCTCCCAGTATCTTAGTCCTAGAAAGTATATGAAGAAACGTAAAAATAAGCAGGCTCAGATCTGTATTAACTAATACATTAATTAGTTAATCCTAGTTACCACTCTGCTAGCAAAGCCCTTTCACTGAGGAACTTGGGAGCCAGAATGAATACATGTAATTTGAACTGAGCAAATATTGAGCCAAAGATCATTTGAGGAAACAGTGAGGGAAAATAAAATATCGGTTGCATCAGTCAAAACAGATACGAAGGAGAATTTGCTACCTGATTCCAATTTCAGGAAATATCAAGATTTTTTTTTAGATAATCACCAATAATTCTGTATTAAAACAACAAAATATGGGGGATGAGGAGATAGCTTAGCGGTCTAAGCCCCTGCCTGGCAAGCTCAAAGACCCAGGTTTGATCCCTGGTACCATACACCAAGCCGCTGTGCAGCGTCCAAAACCAGGCATGGTGGCACACACCTGTAATCACAGTGCTGGGGAGGCTGAGACAGGAAGATCACTATGAGTCCATGCTGCATAGCAAGAACTGTACCAAATAAATAAATAAATGGTTGAAGAAAACCAATAAAATATGAATTAGCTTTAAACATCTTAGGCTCTGCCCTTATTCCCTGAACAAATGTTTTCTGAGCATCAGTGTTGCAGTAGAATGAGGACTGCCACACAGGCTGCTGCACCCACACGCTGGGCCCCAGCACGGTGATCGCACGAGAGTTTAGGGAATGCTCAGGAAGAGTTTCCTACTGAGGTCACATGACCATCATAAGGCAAAATCAGAAGAGTAAGAGTGTGCTTCTGGTGTAGAACAGATAGAGTGGGTGACGGTGCCAAGAAGCAACGTGCTTTAGACCTAAGTGCAGCTCAAGATCTGAATACTGAAAGCAAGGGGGTAATTGTGATAGACAAGGCTCACTATGGTGGGCACAGCTTGTCCTCCAAAAGGTTTACACGCAGGGTGCTTGGTCCCCAGCATAACCATCCTGAAATTGGTGGAACCTTTAAGAGGTGGTGCCCAGGGAAGGGGGACTGGGTCATGAGGTCATGACTACCCTTATGGTAGAGTTAATGCTGCTGTGCCGAGTGGGTTGGGCCTCATGACAGCAAATTAGTTCTCAAAGAAGGGGATCATTACAAAGGAGCTAAACTGACCTCTTCCTGCTCTGTTGCACAGAACTGTGAGATAAACCTTTTTCTCTACCAACAGTATTAAATATTATAGGAATACAAGGTAAGATGTAATGCCAACATAAAATACAATCTGAATTTGTTACAGCAACATAAAACAGACTAAGACAAGGCTGGAGTATTATCACAGAGCAGACCAAAAGGTGAACTCACACTCCATTATGGAGTTGTGACTTCTTCCTACTGCAATGAGAATCCATGTAGCATTTTACGTAACACAGTGACTTAAGTTGCTTGCATTTTTTCCCACTCAATTTTGAAATAAATCTACTTACCTGAGATCAAGAGACCTAACTTTTGCTATGTCTGTTTCTCTTCTCTCATTGATGGGACAAATGCCTGACAGTTAAAATGAAGGATGGGAGGGTTTATCTAGCTCACAGTTACTGGTGGTTTCAGTCCACACTTGGCTGGCTCCAACACAGACTGGCACAATCCACAGAACAAACTTCCATGGCGGTGGCAAAGAGCAAGAGAGCAAATGGAGGAATAGCAGCAACAAAGGCTACAGAGAGGAAATCTGTCTCTCTGTCTCTCTTATGTTACATTCAGGCTATCTGCCCCAGGTGGGGTGTAGCACTCACACCCA
This sequence comes from Octodon degus, assembly GCF_000260255.1. Lineage (NCBI taxonomy): Eukaryota > Metazoa > Chordata > Mammalia > Rodentia > Octodontidae > Octodon > Octodon degus. Next base: position 366,831 of record NW_004524807.1, read on the forward strand.
TAATCCCAGCATTACTAAAACCTGTAATCCTGGTAGGTCATGAGTTAATGTCAAATTCTAGAAGTCCCCACCCCATGACTGCATGAGGCTTTGTGGGGACAATTAGACACAAACCATAACATGATAAAATTTCTGTTTCCTGTGGAGATGGACATGTCAGAGGTACCATACTAGGAAACCAAGTGCATCTTCCTTCCTCTTATATCAGAGAATAAATCACTCGATTGCCACATATACACAAAAGCTGCAGGAGAGAAAGCAAGCAACGAAAGGAAGCCAGATTTGCCCTTAGAGAATTTGCCCTTAAAAGCGTGCCACAGAGTGGCAAAGATGTATTTCCAGATTCATATCTGGCATGTGGTAGGTGTTTAATGAGTACTTGTTCACTGAAAAGTACACTGATACAGCCTGCTAGAAGGAGAAATTACATAGGAGACAGTGAATGTTCTGTCATGTAATGAGGATGTAAAGACAGAGGGAAGCTAATGGCTTTAAAAGAAGGAGAAAAAACGTAAAAGCTACTAAAATAAAGCTAGAGGGAAAGGAAATACTTAATAGCAGTTTATAATTAGAGCAGCACAATCCTACTCAGAGCAAAAGGAGTCCGTTTCGGAGGTGGTATAAACCACCTGCAGCACATGTAAGAAATAATAAAATGAGGACACAATGTGCAAGGGCTCTTGCAGGTAGCACTGACCCACTGGAGAACTTCCAAGGAAGGCTCAGTGCTAGAAATGAAACAGTTGCGAGTAATGTAATTACTGATTTTAGTCTGAGCTTAGGAAATCAGTTTGACGATTTTTTTTCCACAAAGAACGTATTTTTCATGAGTGACTTATCTTCATTTAAAGACAAAATTTTAGATCCCTAATCATCCTTTGTCTCAAGGAAAGATAGTCTTGCCTAGTTGGATTTTACAGACAAATTTACTTGGTATTTTACGAAGAAGAAAACTAAATCATCTATTACCATTTTATGCTGCTGTACCCATTTCTACATTTAGAATAAATGAATGACCTATCTAATGAATGACTGATGAATTCTCAGATGACTTCCTTTTTTCTTCTTTTCCTATAATTTTATTGAGAAACAAATAGCAATGAGACAGTTTCAAATCAAATAGGACAGTTTCAGTAATTTCAATAATTAACATATTGCATACATTCTTCCTAGTGGTTAATTGCTGTACAAGATGCGGACATGATATCCTATTTACAAACACCATTAGAACAAATCCCTCTATTCATTAAGAGAATGTAACTATATATCTATCCTAACCACTTTGAATACACAGATACAAAATGGACATTTATCAGTATCCCCTTTTTTTGTTTAGTTCCGTTATTTGAATATTATAGGTGTGTCAACTTAGTAAAATATTCTAAAAGAGTTCAGTAGTCCATAATAGTATTGGGTCTTCTGCTTCACTAGCAATATCAGAAATTGTTGACCTGAGTCTCCTACAGCTCAACATAACAGCATGGCTTTACTTCTTATACTTCGTTTTTATACTTTTCTGCTGGATGCTTAAGACCAAGATAAAGCAGGACCTATGCAACAAGAGTTGTAGCTTTTGGGTCTCAGATGACTTTCAAATGAATTTTTCTACATAATTTTTATTATACATTTCACAAAACCCAAATATATCACTATCAATATTGCTATTATGATACTTCATCAACTTACATCTGTCAATATACTGGAAACTATATGGTAATTCTCATCAATTACCACATTTATCTTTATAAGTCCCCTATAAGGTGACTATTTCCTTCAATTCAAGTGAGATTCAGAAAACTCCAATTCTAGTTCTATTTAACAGCTGTGCTTTTAAATTTTTATATTCTGCTTTCTTGCCTCTTTTTCTTGGCTTTTAAAGAGTGACACTTGAGTTTCTCCATAGCTAGAGGAATTGAATTGGGTTTCATTGCTGCAATCATTGGAGGGCACAAACATGGTCACGGAGTAGATACAAAGATTTATTGAGCATTAACTTGGCACCAGAAAACACTTGGAAGCCTTCCATGAAGTTTCTCTTTTGATGTATACAAAATTCCAAGGAAATTACTGGAACATATTACACTTTGCAAATAAGAAAACTCATTTTGTGAGCTTATCATTGAAAATCCCTCAATTACCTAAACAGCAAAACTGAAATCTGAGGGAATAACTTAGCTTAACATCCCATCATTGGCTGATTGGTTCATATATTGTTCCAAGTTATTCTTAAAATGTACATTTTATATTAGCATTCCCCAGAGGAACAGAAGTCAATGCATATATAATCATAAAAAAAGAGATGTTCTAGATGGACTCACACAGCAGAAGCTCAACAGCCCTTGATGCTGACCTGCAGGCCGGAGAGCCAGGAAAAAGAGGAGCAGCTTATCCCAAGAGGCCAGAAGCCTCAGAGCAAGAGGAACCAACATGCAGCCCCATCTGAGGCTGCAGGCCTAGAAGCTCCCTGAGGAACTGCAGTTCCAGGTCCATGCCTGAAAGCTAAAGAATCTGGAATATGACATCCACAGGCAGTAGCGCCTGCAAACACGGACCCCACCGATGGATAGTGGAGCATGCGCATGCCTATATGCCTCTCCTGCTGTGTGTCAGGCCTCACCCATGTTTAAGGTGGCCTTCTCCATTCAGTGAGGGGAACCACATCCCAATCCCCTATGGAAACCCTCAGCAGACACAGCAGAGGTACCACACCCTCCTGCATGCCGCAGTTTCCCTGTCTCCTCCTCCTAGTTGGGTATTTCCCCTGGGGAAATTCACTGCCATTTCCTATGAACAGCTGTTGTAAACAGCTACTCCCCACCCAAGGATTTAAAGTCTCTGTTGAATCAGATAAAGGTTGATTGGTGGGAGGAAGAGGTTATCTTGTGAGCTGTGGAATGTTTTCTTATTCCAAGTAGATTAATCTTACTTTTAACTTCTGTAATTAATGCTTTCATTCACACCTACAGACTATCCATTTGCCTTCCCCAAGGAAGGCTGGCCCACCCCACAACACTGGGAGATTTATTTAAGAAGTTTTAAGCCATACACTCTAACAGTTCTGGTGGACCTAAATTTAGCAGGGGTGCCACTTTTAAACACAGCCCATTCTTTTTTGTTTGTTTGTTTTGTTTTGTATTTTAGGGAAGGGTCTACAGGGTGTTCAGGGTCTCACTGCTAGATCGGACTCCTAGTGATCCTCCTATTTACAGCCTCCCAATACCCTGGGCCTGCTTGCAGGTGCTTTAATTTGCTGAGCTATTTGGCTGGTCCTTAAACACAGCTCACCCTAAACTTGTGGGTCTGTCCCATCTGGTTGTCTTTCTGGAAGCCACAGTAAACATATTTTGTGCACAATATTTTTCCTCCTCTTCTCTTCTCTTCTTTTTTCTCTTCTCTTCTCTTTTCTCTTCCCTTCCCTTCCCTTCCCTCCCTTCCCTTCCCTTCCCTTCCCTTTCCTCCCCTCCCCTCCCCTGCCCTACCTTTCTTTATCCTTTCCTTCCCTTCTCCTCAACTCCTGATGGACCCCAGTGTTCTTCTGAAATGACCCCATTTGATATGCTCTGTTATTATTATAGTTTTTCATTTATTTATTTTTTTTTTTTGCTTTTGCTTTTGCTTTTCTTGATCTGTCTCTTGTGTTACTAAACTTGACCCAAAGTCATATAACTAAAACCTGTGGTTTCTGCCAGTTGGAAGCCAGTAGTAACCTTCCCCACCACAGTGATGACAGTCAAAATGTGTCCAGACAATGCAGAATGTTCCAATATCATCCCCAGCTTAAAACCACTGGTTTGAAATAGCCACTGTCAGCCCTTGACTGCCAGTAGTTGCTTCCTAGCTATCCCTTCATCTAGCACCCCCCAATAGTAGTGTAAGCGCTTAATTCTAATTTAAACTTTTTTTTTTTTCCTGGCTTGTATCAAATAGCTTCTATTTTCTTAGCCAAACCTGGTTGTGAGACGTTACATAACTGGATTTTTTTTTCTGCATATAAGTGACCCAAAATGTTTTATTTGGTCTCATAAAATACCTATAGAAGAAATCAGATATTCACTGGATTTATATGACATAGCCTGTTTCTCAGAGATAATTTATATACAAGAGCATGCATACTGCTAAAAGAGTACTAGTTTAATATTTGAAGAAATATCCATCTTCTGAAATCTAATGCATTCTGAAGAAAAAATGACCTATTTGGCAAGATTGTTTCTTAAGGGATAAGTCCTGACTTGTATTTTTAGAAAAATGTGTCTGCAAGAGTTACATTATAATTTTCCAAAATGTTAAGTATGAAAGAGTCCAACTAAAAATAAAAGCATTTGATGTGGTTATGGCACAGATGATTTTGCAACACTGATGCAGATGCAGGACACATGAGGGAGTGCAGTGTTTTCCCTCAGTTGTCACTGGCCCAACTGGATTAGGGCCAAGAAGAAGTAAACAGACAGAATTAAGGCCTCATGCCTTCTAAGCTGGGGTAGTTCTATATGACAGGCTATTTTATTGACAAAATAAAAATGACCCCGTGGTTTTTTTTGCTTATTATAATGTTCTCTTCAATGTAGTTTGATTCATCTTTCTGCCCATAATGGTTTAAAAGTTGACCTATTTATACAACTGTGAGGTTTCACAGTCTTTGAAGTTCTTCCATGTTGAGTATTACAGAAGCACCAGGTAACTAGAGCTACAATATAAATCTTGACCAAATGTTTTGCAGACAGACTTTCAGGCCTTTCTTCTCCAATCTGTCTGGTAATCCTGCCTCAAGAGTCAAAACATGGAGGACACTTCACAGTGTGGTGCAGAAAACATAAATACAACTTTCAAAAACTTCTTCTTAGCAAGTCTGTGCACACTGAAGTCAAGCCAGCCTGGGGATTACAGTTTGCTGGTGCTTGAGAAAGGAGAATAAAACTGTAGGATGTGAGATGAAGAAATGCTTTTCCTTGTATAGCTCATAAAACAGGGCAAAGCTCTGACCTGAACTGATTTACTTCCTAAAATGCTGTGTGTTTCTTGGCCTCTAAGAATTTTTCATCCATATTCACCCATCTCTCTCCCACCCTTATAATACTCAAACCCTAGACTAACAGTGCCAAACACAGCAGGGAGGTCAGCTTGAACCCACTTCAGAGCGTGTGTACTGGAGGTTTAAAAAGAATCAACTGTTCATGTTAAAATTACATATTTAGTTCTTCTATGCAGCCTGTTAATATATCAGGTGCTACATATGTGTTAGAAATCTTACAGAATCTGTACTTGTACTGTTTTGAATGAGATTAAAGTACCAGAAGATATAATCGTTAATAGTGTCATAAATAATATCTTGACTTTTAATAAATAAAATTGCAACAACAGCTCTCTCTGACCTGAGGATTATCCTCTCTCCTTTGTCTGTCTGGTAAATATGTTTCACAATGTAGCCCTTATAAATCATTACTTCGTACTTTGCTATTGAGCTTTCCTTTTCTTGTGTTTTAATTTATTGAAGAAATATTTACCAAGTCTGTATTGTGTATCTGGCTCTGTTCCTGGGCCTGTGAGAGCGAGAAAGAAGCAGGGAGTGGGGGGAGAGAGATATTCTACCATAAATGATTTGCACTGTAGTACAGGGCTCAAAGAGTTGGCTGATTCATTCGTTGATGCGTCACCTGATATCTTTCCTCCCTCATGTAAGTCTAAAATTTTCCTCACAGTCCAGACATCATCCATTACCTCAAAGGAGGGATGTGACAGCAGAATCAAAGAACGCTGTTTTAATGCCAGATACCTAACCCTTGAGAGCAGTTAGGACACAACCCAACAGGAGTAAGAGAAGGAGCTCCCATTTCTCCCAGGTGAGATAGCGTTTCCTGGCAGGAAGTGAGGAGTGAGTAGACATTGTAAATCCTTGAGAAAGGAAAGCCTCACTCATGCCTGTCCCAGAGCAGAGCCTCCCACCTCTCATAGCATGGATGCACTCAGATTGTACAGGGAGGAGTTGAAGAAAACGCCTCCATTGCCCTGACTTCAACGGAGCTCAGAGAAGAGCAAGAGCCAGGTTACCGCTGAACACAGTGACGGAATGAGGTGAGCAGAGCACAGCACAAAGAGATCCACTAGAGTCTCCCACATTTTCTATTAATTCCAAAAGGTCTAGGAAAATGCACTAAAAATATTGTCTGAAAAATTATAAATAAATGTAGAGATAAATTAAAACATAAAGATTTATCAATTAACCCAAGAGAAAGCAGCAAAAAAAAAAAAAAAAAAAGAAAGAAAGAAAAAAAACAACAGATGGAGAATATAGAAAATACCTAGTTAGTTGATAAGATTTATATACATAGGTATATATGATTGCATTAAATGCTAGTATTGTAAAGATAGTGGTATAAAAAGATAAAATACATTGAATAGAAAAGCAAGATTCAAATATGGACTTTCTTTAATAAACTCATTTTAAATATAAAGAAGTTAAAATACAATATAAAAAGTCACATAAAAGAAGGCAGGAACAATACCAGTATCAATGTAATCTCAACAAGGTAAATCATTAGATATAGAGAAGGATAATCCATAACAAAAATGAGGTCAATTAACTACACAAGTTTAAACGTCACTAATGTGCATGCATCCAACACTAGGGTTCAAACAATTTAATAACGGGAAGAACTGAAAGGAAAAATAAATAATTCCGCAGTTTTAGACAGAAATTTCTACTTTTTTCTCTCAGATTCAATAGCTATGTAAAAAAATCTGAATTTATTTGGAACATTTGAATAATAATATCAAGATGGAACTACCGACCGAGAATATTCTATCCAAAAGTATCAGAACGAATATTTGCTGACACTGCACATGTACGTTGACATTCACTAAAAGAGACCATATAAACCTTAACACATTTAGAAAGCGCTTTAAGCATACAAAGTATGTTTTGAAACAAAACTGTATTAAGCATGAAATCATATAACTGGAAAATCTCTAAGTATATGGGCATAAATAGCACATGTCTATCTAACTGATGGGTCAAAGAAAAAGGCACATGAGAAGTTAGAAAATATCTCTGACCAAATAAGCATAAAAACACAGGATACAAACTTCCATCATGATATCCAACTAGGCTAGTGCTAACGGAAGCTTCATAATACTGATTGTTTATATTTAAAAAAAGAAATATTCTATATTCAAAGTTTTCCCCTAAAGAAATTACAATGAGCAAATTAAAACCAAAGCAACCATCATAAAACAAAGACATTATAAAACTCAGAGTAAAGCAAAAATTGAGCAAAAAGGTAACAATAGGGAAAATAACTTCATCCAATAGCTAATATTTTGAAATAACTCAAAAGAAATTTATAGGGGCCAGGGAGATGGCTCAGTGGAATAAGGGCTTCCCTGACAAGCGCAAGGGCCTGAGTTCAATCTCCGATTCTGAAAAAAAAAAGAAATTTATAAACCTCTCACCTAACAAAAGAACTAAAAGAGAGAGAAGACACAATTACAAATACCAGGAAAGAAAGAAGTCGTCCCTATGGCTTCTAAAGCCATTAAAAAATGAAGGACCTCTGGCTTTATTAGGGCCGAAGTAACAAAATATCACAAACTGAGTGGCCTAAAAAAACAAAAGCATCCTATCATCCTTCGGGAAAAGGGAAGCTCAAGACTGAGGTGTCAGTCAGCAGGGGCCTTCGCCCCTTGAAAAGTGTGAGGAAGGCTCTGTTCTGGGCTCTTTCTCAGCTTCTTGTAGTTCCTTATTTGTAGATTCAGTCAGAACTATTGGTGTTTTAAGACCCAGCTAGGAGATCTGATACACTGAGTCTATAAAATTAACATGAGAAGAAAACTATCAATGATGAAAACTTAGAAGAAATGACACATGGATGGCACAGCAGCTAAACTGAAGTCTCACAAGGCCTTTGATGAAAGGTTTATTACTTGCACAGAGAATCTATTTTAAGACAACTGTAAATCTGTCACAGAATTGATGTGATTAACGGTAAGAAAATTAGAATAACTCCAGCTCAAGTTGGGACCTGTGAGAAGTGAAACTGTATAACTTAACATAAATTATCGAGGTCCTGCGATGTCCAAAGCTGGAAGGGACAGAATCACTCAAACACAGAGAAGAGAAACTGTTCTCCCGGGAAACTGATAAGGAAGTCTGAGAAAGCTCAAGCTGACTTGAAGCTTGATGAAAGGATGGTTCAGAGCATTTTTATCTTAACCAGCTTAAGCACAGAGGGGTCCTCTGAGACCCTTGCTGCGCCAGCCGTCCTGTTTCTTCAGGGTGTATTTGATGTACAGTCATGCCTGGAGCCCAGCGCTTTCAGATGCCCACTCAGAAATGCACGCCATTTCTAGCCCCCTTCACTGACGGAAATAAGAGCACCAAGGAGTCAATTTAGTCAGTTCAAATCGCTTTAGTGAATGTCTTTCTCTGAAAACACAGATAAAGCAAAATAAATAAATAAAAGGGATTCCACTTGGATGATGCTCAATAAATTATTTGTTGAATGCATAAATGGATGAATTAACCAATCAATAAGTGAATGAATAAATGAACAGGGCTTAATTTGTGTTATTTGGTGCTGGAAAAATAGAAGCTGGGGGCTAATTGGCAATGATAATTAACTTGCATGGAGCAACCTTTCAGAACACAAACCTGCTCTCCCCTAATCCTCCTCTTCGCATCTGCTATTAGCATGGGTCATTACCTTCTCCTGCTTTTGCTTCCAACTTTCTAGATAATGTTGTCCCTTAGGAAGTCTTTTCAGAAACTCTCTCATTCTCTGAATTTCTCCTTATCTTTCTCTCCTATTAATTCCTTTTCCTCATACATATTTTCAGTAAGACTAATGCCTCTATGAGCCCAGAGGCTGATTCTGTGTTCTATTCTCACTATCCACAGTGAACCATACTTTTTACATTATTAACTGGAGATCACACCCACCTACCTAAAGAATAGTGCCTTCATTCTTACACCATTAGGACAAACCAGAAGGAAGTTTGCCTGTTTATTAATTCACCTGCCTCAAGTTCTAATTTTATTTATCAAGAATACAACCATGGACAACAAAAAAAGAAATGTATTTGAAATTATTAACTAAGGGAAATTTCATTACCTTCTTATCAGTCACAGTTCTGCCCGCATGACTTTGTCATTATGCCATGGCAAGCAGAAACGCCAAAATAACACACAGAATTTGGAGGTAAATGTATTTAAATCAGTGAGCACTGAGCAGGATCATTCCCAGAATATCAGGCCTTGATCTCTGGTAGTCTAGGACTTAAATGAGATAAGTAGGCAGAAAGTACAGAGGTCAAATGCCTTGTCAATCAAGGATTGGTTTATGTACAATGCGCATCATAGTGAGCTGCTGTTTCTAAGAGACCAGGTCAACTGAGTGGAACTGGAACAGGAACTCTTACCTGAGCAACTAAGAAGCTGAAGTCTATTGGCTGGGAGGATCTTTTTCTGTTACAATGAAAATGCACATCATTAGCTGAAATAAAGCTGATACTTGCTTGAGATAAGTGGTAGAAATACATGTCAACCAATGTAAACTCATTGTGATATACTCTAAAACTACATTAAATCAGAACTTCCCAAGATAGTGTTTGTGTCATTATTGAAAAGTACAAGAGTAGGAAAAGAGTGTGAGCAGAACAGTGAATTGTAAAGCACTTAGTCTTGTTTTAATTTTAAGATTTGTTTAGTTCCACTAATTTTATAAGGTCATACAGAATCCTGTAGCACAATTTAAGATGCTCCATAGCACTGTATTTACTCAGTTAATGATTCATCAAAGGTGAGTCACAGCTCTTCCATTCAATTTCCTACCACTGGAGAGACCATAAAACTTGCAACATATTGAGCTCACAGAGTTATCAAGGTGCAATGGGAAGTGAACAGCACTTTGCACATCTGAAAGCTTGCTGCATAAGGGTAAATATTATGCACACTATTTAGCATATTTGAGTTCTTTTTTTAATATTCAAGCAGATGAATTTTATTAAACATATATCTCAACTCTCTTGTTTTCTTAAGCTTTACTGCTTAAACAAAGAGATAGTAACAGGGATTGACAGACTTTTATTGTCTGTTGTACTATTTTGTTTTTGTTTTTGAAATGGTCCAAAACTTCTTGTAAAGGAAAAAAATCATTAAAGCATATACATAAAAATATTAGCTATGAAAGAACAAAATTAAATAACATCTTATTCCACATTAGAAAGAAAGAAAAAAAAGGGACCAAGTGTGTAAGAAACTAGATTAAAGGACTGAAAGAAAAGATCTGTCCTCTTTGAATTCTATACTTAGCAAACATACCTTGAAATCTAAAAGTAAGATTTTCTAGTTATACAAATTTGAAATATTTTAATACCTCCAGAAGTAACATAGAGGAAATAACAAAGAGCATAAGTCAAAAAGCAAGAGAAGTAGCAGTATGCTCCTAGATGAACAATAAAGAGCTCTCAATATGATAGCTATGAAGGACTATATAAAAAATATATTAGATGCACCCTTATTAAAGGTCATTGCAGATTTCTATGAAACAGTACCAATCTTATGTTGGGTTATACACGCATTTTTTTTCCATATATGTGTGTGTATGTGTGTATAAAAAACAGGGAAGAAGTAATATAAAGTCAACAGAAAATGGAAATACACTTTCTAAAGTTTCTAATACTAGAAGATAACATACAATGTCTCTTAAATAAATTGTAAGTCAAAGATATAGTATAAATCTTGGAACAAAAATTAAGATTAAGCAATATTCAGAAAATTAAAT